>NC_089767.1:2839129-2849129 GCF_040412425.1 Macrobrachium rosenbergii
TACATATTCAGTTTTTTTATGGTAAAGTATATGTATACACTTACAAATGTGTAGGAAGCTTATCTTGGCAGGAATAGGCACTGTCTGCTAAAAATGATTTTCCGTCTGGTAACTCAAGCAGCGATATAGTACCTGGTTATTAGTCGACTGTGGTTGTAGTGACAAGGATGGGAAAGAGCACTAGGCAAATGTCATCCAGAATTATCGCTAAACATCTGAACATTTCTGCCGAAGGAAATGGTGTATATATATATGTGTGTGTGTGTTTGTGTATTTGTATATTTATATACATATATATATATATATATATATACATATATTTGTGTGTGTTTGTGTGTGTGTGTGTGCATGTCTGTTATATATACAGTACAGTATATATATATGTATGTATATGCACACATAAATATATATATTATATATGTATAGATACATTTATATATTTGTATATTTATTTAGTCAATTATATTTTCATACAGTTTTTGTAACACGAAGCAGTCATTCCATTTCCCTAGACATTCATCTGGCTTGATGTATTGCACATTTAATTTAATACAAACAATGTCTGGTGTTAGGTAACGAAAACAAGAAACGGGAAATAGTTTTCACGCTCTTCTTCCCCCTCACTGCGCCATATTGTGCCATTCTGCTGATTAAATTTATTCTTCGTGTATGCATACGCACACACACACACACACACACACACACACACATATATATATATATATATATATATATATATAATATATATATATACTCGTATATATATATATAATATATATATATATATATATATATATATATATATATATATATATATATATATATATATATATATATATATATATTAATATAGATGATTCTTTAATTCATGCTCCACTCGTTCAAGTATCACTGTACCTCACGCGCGGTGCACTGTAGGCATTACGTAAGGTTCTTTACAGCTTCCCTTCGGCTCCTAGCTGCAACCCCTTTCATTTTTTTTTTACTGGACCTCCGTTCATATTCTTTATTCCATCATTCTTCCCAACCTCTTCTCACAATTGTTTCTTAGTGCAACTGAGAGTTTTTCCTCCTGTTACCACTTTGTAACCTTTTATTCTCAGTTTTCTTTTCAGAGCTGAATGACCTCATAGGTCACAGTGCTTGGCCTTCGGCCTAAGTCGTATATGCTATTCTGTTCTCATTTAAGTAGCATTAAGTTGTTATTAATTTTTTTATTTTTTTTTTTTTTTAGGCAGGGAAACTAGGTTGTTTTGTCTCGGCTTGACAACTGAAATCTCATGAATCAGTCGCGCTGTCATCCGTAAAATTCTAAGATGGAAGGTTTTCTTTCCATCGTCGTTAATTTCTACAATCTATTTGAAATTGTTTATTGAAATGATTGATACTGCAGTTTATATTAATAAACATTATATTATCATAGAAATTGCAGCAGGTAACCGAAGCGCAAGTTAGCTTCAGTTTGGTACTGATTTTACAAATCGCTTATATTTTGTTGACTAATTCTTCTTTTCTTCTTTTCGCAGGTTTGTTCGCGGCCCTGAGATCTCTTCTGTGTGAGTAAGACTCGTTTTATGAAGGGATTTATGTTAAGAAGCATCTGGAAAATATTTGAAAGTAGATTTCCTTTTTTTTTCACAACGGAATGTGTCTATTTAGATTCTATACCAGTATAATACGTCAACGAAATTTTTTTTTATGGAAAGTCAACTATAAGTTCCTCAGTTATTCCTTTGTTTTAACTTTAGCTCGCCTTTGTTAAATGCCTTTCTTCCTCTAGCACTTTCATCCGTGGATGTGTTTATTTTTGGCTTTGGAATAATTTTTTTTTCTTCAGTATATCTGGTTTTTCTTAAGTAAGTATGTGTATGTATATATGTATGTATGCATGCATGTCCAACTTAGACAAATGCAGTAAATTTCCTGCTGTATCCACATTTGTTTATAGACGCACGCATACACATACACACGCATGCTCACACACATATATACATATATACAGTATATATTATACATATACATTATATATATATTATATATACATATATGCTCAAACTCAGAGTGAAACTTGATGAACTTATGCAGATGTACCACGGGAAAAATGAAACATTGCTTACAAATCCTGGCGGGTTTCGTCTTCATACATAAGACATATTCGAGAGATCCCTTTGGTATGTATATATGTATGTATATATATATACATATATTTATATATTATGTATGTATATAATATATATATATATAAAATATATGTATATATTATATAACATATATATATATATATATATATATATATATATATATATATATATATATATATATATATATATATATATCTATATCTCACTTTGGCTTACAAGCCATCATCCAGGCCTCCGAACACAAGCCGTGTGTGTGTGTGTGTGTGTAAGTTCACTCGAACGTTTTAGAAACTCGAAAGTTAGTTCGGGCTCTCCGCTGCAGCGAATATTAATGGTTTTTGATTACCGAGAGCATGATATTGAAATGGAGATGATGCCTGGAGGAGAGAGAGAGAGAGAGAGAGAGAGAGAGAGAGAGAGAGAGAGAGAGAGAGTGTATGTCTCTTATTAAATCGAGAGAGAGAGTCTTAAACGAAAAGAGAGGAACAGAACTCATCAAAAACCAGACAAAGAATTTGTAGGTAGTTGTTGATTATTTTGTCGAAGCAAATCATGAGATTTCTGTTATGTATTCCTAAAAAGATTTATTTATATTTTCTTTAACCTTCATATATATATATATACACATATATATATGTATGTGTATATATATGTATATATACATGTATATATATGTGTGTTTATGTGTAATTGTATGTGTGTTTATATTCCAGAGGTATTGAAAGAGAATTAAAACCTACGTCACCTTTAATGTAACGAAGTCGCCTTTGTCACTAATTTCATAACTGGCATGGCTTCTCGTTAACTTTGTTGAAAAATCTTTTGTTATACATTTTTTGGGACACTTACTACTACTACTACTACTACGACTACTACGACTACTACTAGTGACAGTCATGAGTGTAAAGAAAACAACAGCTCTTTCAGTAATGCCAAAGATTTACCAGGCCATCATCAACTACTATGGTCATGAAAGCAATGTATCGTGAGAATCGCACTGATTCACTTCGGCGCATTAATATCCACCCATTGGCAATGGTAATAAAGAAGAGAGAAGCCCCACCGCGGACACACCTTAGATCCTTTGTGATTTACGAGGATTTCCCCCTTTTGAAGCAATTTCCAAGCGGCGAAGTATGCATTGATAAATAGGTGCAGAGATTGGGTGCTCTATGGGAGTGATTTTGGAAGGAAATTTATTTGTTATCCAGCAGACACATTTGTTGGTCCCGTGTTCATGCCAGTTTATGTTTACAGACACTCAAGACTTAATTGTGGGGACTTAACATGTATGTTAACTGGATGGCTGATTTGGGGCTTAAATATATTTTGCAAGGCGGACTGCCTGCCAGTCAAGTAGGGACTTTTGTGTGTATTTGTCGGTATGGACTGGCAGTCAGACTACGGCTTTTATGTATATTTGTATATTCGTCAGTGTTGACTGCCAGGCAGACTATGTATAATTGTATATATGTCAGTTTGGACTGCCAGGCAGACTAGGGGCTTATATGTATAATTGTATATTTGTCAGTAACACCAGGTACTTATATGTATATTTGTCAATGTGGACTACCAGGCAGAATAGGGACTTACATGTATATTTGTCAGTTTGGACTGCCATGCAGACTATGTACTTACGTGTATATTTATCGGCATGGACTGCTAGGCAGACTAGGGCCTTATATGTATATTTGTATATTCGTCAGTATGGGCTGCCAGGCAGACTAGGGACTTATATATATTTGGCAATTATGGACTGTGTGGCAGACTATTATCACATATTGAGTATTTTGCTGTTGAACAAATCACTGAAAATATGTTTTAATCATAGTCTGATGATGGGCTGTTCCCATTTTCGTAGTTTGGCGATCCTTTGCAGCATCTGGGTCCTATTTTTAATTGGAGAGCGAGGCTATTAGGAAACCAGACTCGGTTGGTGGAAGACAAGGTTTGTTGGTGGCTGTAGTGATGTCTAACCTGGCCCTTAAACAAAAGTTTGTATGGTGAACCCTTGACTTCTTTCTTTCGGCGGTGAACAGACTTTGAATCTTTTTCTAATTTGAAGGCCACATGATTTCATTGGCAAACTAACATCAGCATATGAAATTATCCTGCAGCCAGTGGAGATTCGGTTTCAAATGATCAACAAAATATTTATCGATTTCTTATTGTCTATAATTTAATATTCTATGAATTTTGCTGTACACTCATGTTTATACAAGAAAGGTTAACTTCATTGTAAAAATGACTACTTGTAACGAGTTGCAATATGATTGTTGTTATTATTTAGTTGAAAATGAAATGATTTTTTGATTGATGGATTTTCCCCAGCATAAAGTTTGGCTCTAACCTTTTTAGATGCGTTCTCTTAAGACCAAGATCATTATCGCAGCAATGTTTTCCCTGTAGTACATTTGAATCACTGATTTCCTCTGTTTTCTGGTATTGGTCGGTTGCTCCGTTTCAGTTATGGAATTATGTAACTGCGTTGCTTTGAACCCCCTTTCCTCTCTCTCTCTCTCTCTCTCTCTCTCTCTCTCTCTCTCTCTCTCTCTCTCTCTCTCAAACATGGCGTAAAGACCCATTCTCCACTTCTCTGAAGTCCTCCAAAACATATGGTCAGACCAGCTAGCTCCCCGAAGGACCCTTGACAGCAATTAAGTGCCACGGGTGTAGAGGCACTCCTTTCCCTCCCCTTAATAGAAGGGGGTCTGAGCTCCTCCTGTGCACCCTGTTACAAGCAATCCCCGGGAGTTCCTTGTCCCCCCCCCACTTTCCTCTTTCCCCTCTCCTCACCACCCACCCCTCTCTTTCCAAAGAGGAGGTATTTGTTCCTTTCTGATTTTCTAGGGGTCGTAACGGGGGTGTGGGTCAATTAATTTAATCCAGGAATACAAACTTCTCTTTAATCTAGGAATACAAACTTCTCCTCTTCCCCTATATGCCTTTCTCCCCCCCCCTCCCGAAGGGAAAGAAAGAATCAGGCCTCATTCGATTGAATAATTGAATGTGCGGATGGAATTGAGATTGATATCGCTATGATTAATCCACGATGGAGGGACCGGATTTTATCTGTTTATACATTTTTGCGCTCAGAGATTGAGGGGAAGCACATAGACATACTAACTTGAGAGAGAGAGAGAGAGAGAGAGAGAGAGAGAGAGAGAGAGAGAGAGAGAGAGAGCCAGCCTTTTAAACGAAGGTAGTTACTGAGCTACAGTACCCACCAAATGGGGATTAGTCTCTGTAATAGAATCATTGAAAAAACCTCATTTCCCAGAGAAGTTGACATCCTATTTTTTTTTTTGACTCATCTAACAACACGAAATATTCAATTCCATCTACAAAAACCGCGAATAAGATCGTCTTTTTAAGAGATCAAGGTAACTTTTGTATCCATAGAGAAATCAGATTGTCTGTAGATGTTACTGTTATCAGTTTTCTGCATTTTATTTACTTGTCTTAGCTCATTACAGGTAAATTTTTGCAATGATGCCAAAGCCTTTTTTTTATTGCGTTAGCCCAAGAGATTCAAACATTAGATTTTGTTAGGCACATACCCATTTGTCATTTCGAATAGTTCGACTCGCAAAATTCAGTAAACAGTTTATTATCTGAATATATGTTACCATTGTCATTTTAACTAGAAAACCTGTATATTACTACTGTCATTTTAACCCGAAAACCTGCTTGCAGACTGATTTAAGTTTTAAAATTAGTATGAGCCAACTTCGTTTATTTTTTTTAAGTAGTTTTAATATTTTTCTCTCGACATCGTGTGGATTTAACTATCGGTCTTTTTAGATACCTCAGCCCACAACTTTGGAAGAAGAAGAAGAAGACGAGTTTGGTTTCTGTCGTGCTTGTATTGTATGTCAGATATTAGGTGATCTTGAGATAATCAACTTTTAAGAGTTCAAGGTCACAGATGTTTGCCAGAGTAAAAGCTTCATACGGGGCTATATAATGATTAGTATTGCCCAGCGTGATTTAAAGCTCAAAAGTCAAGGTCTTGGAACAGAAATCTTCTGCAAAAAAGTAGCTAGTTAATTTGTTCACTGTTGCTTGCTCTTAAAAATTATATCAGAGAAGAAACAAAGTGAAGCCTGCCACTTTCGGGAATATTGGTCGTGGAAGCAGTAAGCTTGTATACCGAAAATCTACGCTGTTAGTGCACCAGGTTTGATCGAAGTATTCATTCTCTGCCCCGTTTACATAAGTAGCAGAGAAAATGGTACTCAGTTTTCTATTCACTGGAAATCAGGATTTTCAACTTGATGCGCTCTTGGCATTTACTCTTATTTGCTCGTGATTTTAGTTTTCTAAAAAGAAAACTATTGTGCCAACTTTGTCTGTCTGTCCGCCCTCAGTTCTTAAAAACTACTGAGGCTACAGGGGCTGAATATATATATATATATATATATATATATATATATATATATATATATATATATATATATATATATATATATATATATACATACATACACATAATACCTAAGGCTGTTTGCTAAAATGAGCAAGGTTCACCATACCCAGTGTGTACAGCAGCTTCCCAGACCCTTACGAATTTCCTGGCCAGTTTTGATTTTTTTAATTCTAGCAGCTGTTTTTAAATAATATTAATGACCCCTCCTCTGTATGTTTGCTCTCATCTCTCTTCCGTCCATGTTTTCTCTGTCATCTCTTTTTTTGTCCATGTTTTACCTTCTCGTAACTCTTATCTACTCTATCTGTTTACCTCTGCCAAAGAAATATTGTTGCTTTGGCTTGTCTTTTGTCAGCAGGGTTACGCCAAAAGTTATGGGTTGATTTTAAATGGAATTTTACCAGAAGTGAGCCTCGTAACCAGGAACAGTTCATTAGATTTTAGGAGGGATAGAAATGTAACTTTTGGGGAGAAGGGACTGATAGTCAGCCTTGTTTCAAATGATTTTAACTCAAGAAGTTGAAACTGTAAGCACCATTACCGTAGATTCTTGCGACCAATGATAATTACTTCTGCCCCACTTTGTTAGATCCCGATAACTGATTGCTTCTAGTCGACTTTAAAAGAAGAAAACATGTTAACTGGGCTTTGACGTTTGTGGCATTAATTTTCAGTATTTGATCCACGTTTAGTGTTTAAATGCCTTTTCCCCTGCAAGGGGTTAGTGCCGTCAGTGCACCTCACGTGGTGCACTTTAGGCATTACTAAAGAGTGTTTTCAGCGGCCCTTCGGCCTTTAGCGGAACCCACTTTTCAGCCTTTTACTTTACCTACCTCCATTCCCACTTCCTTTCCTTAGTTTTACTGTCCAACACCTCCAACTTTTAGTTCTTGATACAGCTGTGGGGGCTTTCTCCCACTTCCACCTTTTGAACCTTGTACTGATCTCTTTATTTTCGGGATCTCTTCATTTTGCCGTCCAACCACTCTAACGCCCCCGCTCCAGTGCCGTAAGCCCTGAATGGCCGGGAGTACCCCCTCGACAGTCTAAATTTCGTCAGTCAGATCAAAATGTCATGTAAAATAAGTATATCTTAGTTTAACCAGACCACTGAGCTGGTTAACAGCTCTCCTAGGGCTGGCCCGAAGGATTAGACTTATTTTTACGTGTGATTGTATTTTAGTTCAGCAGGATCACTGACAGCCATCCACACTATCACATGTAAGTGCGCGCACATATATCACGTCCCTTGTCTGGAATCTTTTCATGATTAACCCGCCTTGAAAGGGAAATATTAATCCCCAATATTTACTGAGATGTTAAACTCGTTAATTATTCCAATGAATGTGAAGAGCCCTGGGGCTTTCCTCTTTCACTTTATTGGTTCCCCTCCCCTCTCCGCTTACCCTCCTCTCCTTCATCCTCTCCCTTCCTCCCTCCCTCGTTTACCTCCAGCCTCCTCATACCTCCCACTACGCTTTCTCTTCCTCCTCCCCCTCCTTTTCCTCTTCTTTTGCCCCCCTTGTCCGTTTTCCTTCCACTTCTGATTTTTTCCCTGTGCGTGAATGTTATGCATTTATGAGCAATTAATATTCATAGGAAGCCCCAAGGGAGAAGAAGCCCTTCTCTCTCTCTCTCTCTCTCTCTCTCTCTCTCTCTCTCTCTCTCTCTCTCTCTCTCTCTCTTCCGAAGCTCATCATCTTCTGTTTGGTTGGGGGAAAATCATACACAGACATCTTTCTTTCTTCCTCCCTTCCACCCCCTTCCACCCCAACCCCTAGCATGGCAGCCGCCCTCTCTCCCTCCCTCCCTCCCTTCCTCTCTCTCTCTCTCTCTCCCCACCACCCCCTCCACTCTCTCTCTCTCTCTCTCTCTCTCTCTCTCTCTCTCTCTCTCTCTCTCTCGTTTTGTTTCGAGTGTTTGCTATCGTCTTGTGTTCTTTTCTTTGTTTAAAGGTTGTTTTTCTTATGTTGCTGTATTTCATAGTCATGGTCGGTAATAATAATAATAATAATAATAATAATAATAATAATAATAATAATTATTATTATTATTATTATTATTATTATTATGGGTTTTTTCATAATCTGCTTGCCATTCATTTAAGCATCGCTGTGTTAGAATTAAAAATTCACAATTCAATTTTGCATCTCATTTTTGTGAGACTGGAATCAGCGTATGTGACTTTGTTTGCTCTCCCCCGGCAATGAATTCCGTTCCATCCAAAATATGTAACACATTCATCATATTGATTCATCGTCGTAACCTACGCGCCTCTCCGTGGCATTATACTATTACTCGCAGGAATATGCTCCGTTAAAAGTGTAGCTGCTATGTTAGTGATTACTCTGGTAAAACTACATGCATGAAGGACTTTCATTATATGGGAAACAAACACATAATTTGGGATGCGATCACAACCGGACTTACTTTATTACCTTCGGATAGGCTTCCATGTTGCTTGCTAATCCCCAACACCAATATTTTCAGTAGAAACCTCTAGACTGACAGTACACACACACACACACACACACTCTCTCTCTCTCTCTCTCTCTCTCTCTCTCTCTCTCTCACGATTGACAAGCTCGACAAAAGTGTGCGGAGTTCGGTGGAGAGTTGCGCATGCTCCCGCCACGGGTGTTGTTCCCAAATCTCCTCTCAGATCAGCGGATAAAAAACGACGGGGGGAAAAAATCACAATTGCTATTTGTTTCTATTAATTGAATGATTCGGCGGCCGCGATGGGTTGTTGTCGACATCGATAGGGAAGGATCAGAGAGAGAGAGAGAGAGAGAGAGAGAGAGAGAGAGAGAGAGAGATTTGTCAGCACGTCTGAGCTTTTATGTGACGTCATTGTATCTGTTTTGGTACCTTTTCTTTTGATTCGTCGCATTTTGGGTGTAACTCTTATAACATTATTTCTAACGTACACGTACACACACACACACACATATACACACACACACACACACACACAAATATATATATATATATATATATATATATATATATATATATATATATATATATATATATATATATATAATATATAAGGGCTTGTAAATCCAAAATTGATAAGTGAAAACTATAATTTGGCCTTTTTTAGTCCTGTACTTGAGTCAATGCGGAACAAAGTGGATTAGTAAGATGGGTAGGTGTTAGTTGCAAGTGTGGTTGATTGACTGACCTACTAGTAAATTATCTGGTGTCACAACGAGAAAGGTCATCGATGCGGAAAAATTTGTTAGTAAAATAATTTTTAGTTTTCTGTAAAAGAAAACTGTTGTGCCGGCTTCGTCTGTCCGTCCGCACTTTATTCTGTCCGCACATTTTTGTCCGCATTTTATTCTGTCCGCACATTTTTCTGTACGCCCTCAGATCTTAAAAACTACTGAGTCTAGAGGGCTGTAAATTGGTATATTGATCTACC
>NC_089767.1:2856629-2874129 GCF_040412425.1 Macrobrachium rosenbergii
TACAATCTTGGAAGGCATCATTATCATTGCTTTGCAAGAAACCCTCCTTTGGCTGCCCCTGCAGGGTGGTAGTGCCGTCAGTGCATTTCTCAAGCGGTGCACTGTCTGTAGGCATTACTTAAGATTCTTTGCAGCGTCCCTTCGGCCCCTAGATGTAACCTCTTTCATTCCTTTGACTGTACCTCCATTCCTATTCTCTTTCTGCCATCTGACTTTCCACCCTCTCTAACAGTTGTTTTATAATGCAGCTGCAAAGTTTTCCTCCTGTTACACCTTTGTAACCTTTTCCTCTCAATTTTCTGTTCTAGCGTTGAATGACCTCGTATGTCCCAGCGCTTGGCCTTAGGCATAAATTTTATATTCTCTTCTCATCTATTCTCCTTTGGTTGCATCACCTTGCCATCTGTGATTGACTAGGCGAATACTTCAGAGCCATTTCAACCTCGGCGAAACAAGGTGACCTAACCTTCCTGTGGCACAAATCACTAAATAGCACAGTGAACGTGATTATTTATCGAAACGACAGGTTACTTGGCCCTTATGCGACCGTAGGTGATGCAGACACTAATGATTAAAGCTTAAATGCCCTGGAAAGTCGCATAAACAATATTGCATGGTCCTAGGTGAGTTACTGCTGATCTTATATGTATAATTAGGGGCCTTCATTCTCACCCCTCGAACAATTTAATAATGAACTTACTCGCTTCCGTCAAAATCACTTTTCAAATTGGCAATGTAACATTCGTTCCCCGTCCTCCAGTGCATATATATTATACTTGTTTTTATCCACCTCTGTAGTATTTTATAGGTAACCTCTATGTATGAAATTCACTCTAGTGTGTTTTGTGGGAAATAAAACATTTGTTATTATTATTATTTATTATTATTATTATTATTATTATTATTATTATTATTATTATTATTATTATTATTATATACAAAATAGAGAGGATACAATTACAACGTTTTGGCTTGAAATCTGTGTTACATCTCAGCTCCTGTATGAGTCCATTTCGAATGCAGATTTTGCAACGATCTTGCACCAGCATACGATCACATCCTCCTTGCTTGTGACATTTAATGCCCCATCCTCCTGCTGTGAACCCCCACCCCCACCCCCGGTTGCTGGACTCAGGCAAAGATAGATACTTTTAGATTACGGCAACTTAACTCACGTAATGCACCAGGCTATATTGACCTGGTTAAAGACCTGTTTTCACATTCTTCAGAAATGTTTTTTTTTTTTTATGTCGAGGCTAAATGGTAGTCGGAGAGGACCCTTTGCAATGCTAATGAGAGAGTTCAAACTTGCCCGAAGACACTGTCGATTAAATGAAAAGCAACTGAGACCAGATGTAATGTTTAGGAAATTAAATTCTGACGATTATCCTCGTCTTTGGAATGCAGGAAGCATCTAAATCCCGAGATCAAGAAACTCAGGGGCGGAAAATAGGTCGTAGTCGAGGCTGTTGCAAGAATGTGGGGCGATCATGTTAGCCCTGGTCTGAATTTTTTCCCGTACGGGGTTAGTGCTGTCAGTACACCTCTTGCGGTGCACTATAGGCATCACTTAAGGCTCTTTGCAACACCCCATCGGCCCCTAGCTGCAAACCTCTTTTATTCCTTTTATTGTACCTCCGTTCGTATTGTCTTTCTTTCATCTTGCTTTCCACCGTCTCCTAACAATTGTTTCATAGTGCAACTGCTTTGAGGTTTTCCTCCTGTTGCACCTTTCAGATCCTTTCTGTTCTCTATTTCCGTTTCAGCGCTGAATGACCTCATACCTATTTTTACGTGTTTAGTTCCAATTTGAAGTTATTAGTAAATATAAATTTACGCTTATTTTCATTTGATTCCACTTCCTGTGAAATATTTATATATATATATATATAATATTGACTATATATATATATATATATATATATACACATATATATATGTGTGTGTGTGTGTGTTTTAATGTTGACTTACATGAAAATTCCTTTCAGGTAACTTACCTGGATCGTCCCAACTCCGGGAATCAATCTCTAACCTTTTGACGGAGGCGGAATGCGAAAAATACCGCAGCCATTTTCCGTACGTTCTAATTCCATTTGCTTTAAAGAGCATATCACCGGTACTCGAAGTTATTGTTCCCGTAATTGAAACTGGGGTTTTTCTCGTTTCGTAGCTCATGAAGTCACTGTAGGAGCTTTAATCTAATTCTCAGTATATCTGTAATGAATGCGCTCTAACTTTGGTTAATTGTCATTTACAATGTTTTCAGTCATTTATCATCAGCTACGGTGATTTCATTCCTCGGTTTGTTTAATTAATTGATTTATTTTTTCCTTATGATAATGCTCTCTCTCTCTCTCTCTCTCTCTCTCTCTCTCTCTCTCTCTCTCTCTCTCTCTCTCTCTCTCTCTCATTAGCTATGATGCATTCACTTGCCGGTTTGTTTAATTGATTTATTTTTTCCTTATGATAATGCTCTCTCTCTCTCTCTCTCTCTCTCTCTCTCTCTCTCTCTCTCTCTCTCTCTCTCTCTCTCTCTCTGATGTTCATTAGAGACTTCATAGTCTAATTTTTGTCTTTATGCTTCCCCGTGAAAGAACGCGGTTGGCCCCGCTGACCCGGAACGCCGAATTATCGCACATTCAGCAGACTGGGTTCGTAACGGAATCGAAGTTCAGTCGTTTAAAAAAAAAAAAAAAGCGTTCGTCGACGCCCGTCGGCTGACATTGAACTCGTGAACTCATGCCCTTCGTGTCCTTCGTGCCCCAGAGAAAGATTCTTCCTTCCCTCACCCCTCCACCTCTCCACCTCCTCTCCTTCCCCTCCCTCGGTTACATCTAACGGCCTCGGTCTCCGTCACGAACTCATCTCAACTTCGGGGACTGGAATTTGGTAGAAAACTAACTCTCTCTCTCTCTCTCTCTCTCTCTCTCTCTCTCTCTCTCTCTCTCTATATATATATATATATATATATATATATATATATATATATATATATATATATATATATACATACACACATACACACACACACACACACACACACACACACACACACACACACACACACATATATATATATATATATATATATATATATATATATATATATATATATATATATATATATATATATAAAATCCAGAAAATCACAAAAATATGCAGGTGATTTGGTCATCAGCTGAGCGCCAAGTACTTTCGTGTAATTGACGCTTTGTGGCCCAAATATGTGTTAATTACACGAAAGTACTTGCCACTCTGTCTTTTCGTTACAAGCTTTCCCTGTGGCTTCAGCTGACACACACACACACACACACACACACACACACACACACACACACACACACACATATATATATATATATATATATATACATACATATGTGTATATGTATTGTATATACTCAACAGTTATTATTCTAATTATATTTTATTCCTTCTACTGCTTTTGCGTAATTTATCTTTTCCTGTTTACGTATCTTGTTTCCTACTTTTTCTTTAGTGACCCGAGTCGAAACTTCCCCGTCGTGCAGTTTTGAGCGTTTTGTAAAAGTAAATGAGCTCCTCTCCTTCATTCGTGATTTACATAAAATATCTCAATTTATCATGTTCCTTTTTCTCGTTCCTTTTGTTCCTTAAATCTGCAATTATTGGTTATCATTTGTGATCAACCTTTTTTCCCTCACAGTTTTTTTTTTTTTTTTTTACTTTTTATTAATAACCGTTAATTAAATTCTTTTTCATGTCTTCGTGCTATCATTAAGAGAGAGAGAGAGAGAGAGAGAGAGAGAGACGAACAGCTCAAATATTACACAGTTCTTATTATATAAAGGAAACCGAATTCTTTCATTTGGTTTTTTGGGTCCAGAAACTGGAAGCGCTTGCGTCTGGAACTAACTGGTTCTTGGACGGAAGAGTTGTTTTCATATAGATATGAAATATTAATATATGCTTTCCAGATAACGCCGCCTCCCCAAAAAACACAGGTTTTTAGTTTTCTGTAATAGAAAACTATGTGCTGGCTTTGTCTGTCCGTCCGCACTTTTTCTGTCCGCACTTTTTCTGTCCGCCCTCAAATCTTAAAAACTACTGGGGCTAGAGGGCTGCAAATTGGTATGTTGGTCATCCAGCCTCCAATCATCAAACATACCAAATTGGAGCCCTCTAGCCCCTGTAGTTTTATTTTATTTAAGGTTAAAGTTAGCCATAATCGTGCACTGGCAACGATATAGGCCAGGCCACCACCTGGCCATGGTTAAAGTTTCATGGTACAGCATTATACCGAGACCACCGAAAGATAGATCTATTTTCGGTGGCCTTGATTATACGCTGTACAGAAAAATCGATTGCGCAGAAGAAACTTCGGCACATTTTTTTACTCGTTTAGTTACGTCTATGACTCTTCTACCGATAGCTTTGCTGGAAAGTAAAATCGCGTCACCTCCAAATAAATGGAGATTCCAGCTCTCTGAAAAGCTTGTCGCTGGCACTAAAGCTATTGGATATCTGATGGTCCCTATTCAAATAAAACTCGAGAGAGAGAGAGAGAGAGAGAGAGAGAGAGAGAGAGAGAGAGAGAGAGAGAGAGAGAGAGAGAGAGAGAGACAGGTGCCTTTCTACCTCCAACTGAGTCTGATATGCTTAACCTAAAGTCATAATGTCTGTGCTCACTTGAGAATTTGGCCCTCAAATAAAACTCAAGTTTGATAGAGAGAGAGAGAGAGAGAGAGAGAGAGAGAGAGAGAGAGAGAGAGAGAGAGAGACAGAGAGAGAGAGAGAGAGAGAGAGTGAGAGGTGCCTGTCTACCTCCAACTTCGTCTGATATGCTAGACCTGAATTCATAATGGGTCTGTGTTCACTTGAGAATTTGGTCCTCAGAACGACCGTCTTTGAAGTCCAGCATCTTGGACTAGACTGGCCCAAGTCGAGAAAGCAAAGGGGAACAAAGCAGTCGACATTTAATGATGAATTCTATGAATTCTCGGTAATTGAATCTCAGGAAGTGAAAGCTAATAAAAAAAAAGTTAGTTCAGAATTACAAGACATGCGAATGCAGTGATGTTAATCATCTCTCTCTCTCTCTCTCTCTCTCTCTCTCTCTCTCTCTCTCTCTCTCTCTCTCTCTCTCTCTCTCCATTTATTATCTTAAAACACAGTTCTCATAATACATTTCACAAAGAAAGTTGGTATGTTTAGAAATTTACTGAGACGTGAAAGCAGTTACCAAAAAATAATCCACTGAAAATGGGTAGTATTTTATCAAAAAGACAACACCACCCGTCATGGTGAAAAAATAACACTAGAATGCTAATGTTTTTTTTATCAATTTTCTTTTCCCTTTTCTCTGTTTAGAGGATTAGCGGAAATTCTTTGTTGTTTTTCCTTGTGGATCTGTCAGAACCATATGATTTTTTTTGCAGTGTAGAAAAACTGAAAAATTTTTCGCTGCTTTTAGAAGTTTTCGATTTCGTGCTTTATCCAGCCAGTTTTTTTTTTACGTTTTTATTTTTCATTTTCCCCTCTCGCCTCTCCATTATATCGTTGGCAAAGTTGAATTTATTTCGTGTACAATACTTTCTTGTCTAGAGTGGCGAGTAGAGTGCCAGAGTAAATATCATGCTCGCTGTTGGTAAATATTTTTTTTACTTTCATCCTGGTCTCCTAACCGTGAAATTCTTTTTTTTTTTATTTATTTTTTTACCTGCTTTATGTGTATGGGGGAAGAAACTATGCGGAAGCTTTCAGTCATGTTGATTTCAGACTTGAAAATGCCTACATCAGTCCAAAAGCACTGGCAGTCGCAATCTTCTACTTTCCCGAGATCAGGAAATTTAGTAAACAGCGACGCCAATGTTATGTTATATTGTGGACAAGATTCAAATACATTCCAACGCACTACCTTGGAACGGTCGGGGCAACTGTATGTGTGAATCTAAACCCATTTCTAGACGATCTTAAATTGTGGTCATGTACGTGTCATTAAGAATTTGCCTCATGCAGTAAAATGCGCAAGGTCTTATTTAACTTTGCCACAGTTCTCATTATGTGCTGACAAGGCATGTTTGCTGCTTAAAAATTGCACAGCATGCTGTATGTGCAAATGTTTTTTACGTACACATTCACAAATAAGCCAGCTCACGCATAATTTGTGGTTGGCATAAAATAATCGTTTGATTGTCCAAGACATGTAATTATTTTTCATCAGAATATCCAAGTTTTTAAAAGTTAATGATTTACAAAGAACAGTCATTGTAATTTGACGTACAGATGAATTTCACAAGCGACAAGTAAACATCAAACATAAGTCAATTTTTAACTTATAACTTAATGTTTGCAGTGGACATTGAGACATTTCAGTATATAGTATTTTGCTTTAGACTTTTGAAAGAACGCCAAGAAAAGCTTATATAAATGGTCCTATGGATACCAGAATAATCATCAGGTTCGTCTGGTACAAAGATTCCTTGCCACTCTCTCTCTCTCTCTCTCTCTCTCTCTCTCTCTCTCTCTCTCTCTCTCTCTCTCTCTCTCTCTCTCTCTCTCTCACTCGGTGTACTGTAGGCATTACCTAAGATTCTTTGCAGTGTTCCTTCGGCCCCTAGCTGCAACCCCTTTCATTCCTTTTACTGTACCTCCATTCATATTCTCTTTCTACCATCTTGCTATCCACCCTCTCCTGACAGTTATTTCATAGTGCAACTGCGAGGTCTTCCTCCTGTTACACCTTTCAATCCTTCTGACTGTCAATTTCCCTTTCAACACTGAATGACCTCATAGGTTTCAGCGCTTTGCCTTTTGGCCTAAATTCTATATTCCATTCATCTCTCTCTCTCTCTCTCTCTCTCTCTCTCTCTCTCTCTCTCTCTCTCTCTCTCTCTCTCTCTCATTATCTCAAAACACGGTTCCCAAAAGATGTTCCCAAAGAATGTTGATTTGGTCTGACAGTTTTACTTACACTTGTAAACAGTCGCCAGAAAATAATCTACCGAAAATGGTATTAAATTGTTTTATCGGAAAGGCAACAACATCACGATGTTGATGAAAACAACTCGAATGGTAATGATTTTATTTTAATTTGTCGCTTTTCTTTTTCCTTTCTTTTCCTTTTTCTGTTTAGGGGATTAGTGGAAATTCTTTGTTGTGTTTGTTATTTTTCTTGCGGGTATGTCAGAAACACATGAATTTTTTTTTTTTTTGCAGCGTAGAAAAACTGAAAAAAATTTTGCAGCGTAGAAAAACAAAACAAAAATTTTGCAGCTTAGAAAAACTGAAAATTTTTTTGCAGCGTAGAAAAACTGAAAAAAAATTTTTTGCAGCGTAGAAAAACTGAAATTTTTTGAAGCATAGAAAAACTAAAAAAAATTTTGCAGCCAAGAAAATTGATTTTTTTTGCGGTGTAGAAAAACTTTTTTGCAGCGTAGAAAAACTGAAACACTTCTCGTTGCTTGTAGAAGTTTTCGATTTCATACTTTTTATAGCCATTTTTATTTTACGTTTTTATTCTCCTCTCGTCTCTTCATTATTTTTTTTTTTTACTTTCCTCCTCTCGCCTCTTTTTTATTATTTATTTTTTTATTTTCCTCTCTCGCCTTTCATTTTATTTATTTTTTATTTTCCTCTCTCGCCTCTCCTTTATTTTTTTTTTTTTTTATTTACTTTCTCGCCTCCCCTTTATTTTAAAAATTTTTATTTTCCTCTCTCGCCTCTCCTTCATTTTTTAAACTTTTTATTTTCCTCTCTTGCCTCTCCTTCATTTTTTTACACTTTTTTTTCCTCTCTCGCCTCTCTTTTATTTTTTTCTTTTGATTTTCCTCTGTCGCCTCTCCTTTGTTTTTTTAATTTTTTACTATCCTCTCTCGCCTATCCATTATATCGTTGGCAAAGTAGGATTTACTTTGTGTACGTTTTCTTTATGTCTAGAGCAGTAATAGCATGATTTCTTCCTGATAAATGTGCACGCCAGAAGAAAACTATGCGGAAACTTTCACTCATCTTAATTTCAGACTTCCAAATTCCAGCGGCAATCCTAAACCAGAGGGAGTTTCAGTCCTTCCTGATATCATGAAAATTCAGACTAATCTTAGATGTAAATCGAAAAGCAGACTAATTTTAGAACGCTCAAAGTAATCGTGTGCGTGAATGTAAACCCAAGTTTAGGAAAGGCGATGCGTGATCTCTAATATAAACATATATGCATTGACCTCGGTCTCATTCCGTGAAACTTCTGTACTGCAAAATACACACGGTCTCATTATATATTTTGATTACCACACTTCTCGTAAGTGTGCTTGCAGAATATATTTAGTGCTTAAAAATTGCACATATATGCACAATATTTTTTTTTTTTTTTACACAGTCACAAATGAGGCAGCTCCAAACTTAATTATGATTGACGCAAAATAGCAATTTGATTCTTCGGGACATAAGTATATGTCATCACAATATCTAAATTAATTGAAAGTAAAATATTTATACATAAGTCCCCCATAATTAGACAATTACATGAATTGCACAAACATCAAATAGGCTTTTAACTTAAACTTTATGACGTTGGCAATGGACCTCGAGACTCGTCAGTGTATATTATTTTGCTTTGGTTCTCTCTCTCTCTCTCTCTCTCTCAGATTTTCTTTGCATTATTTGGGGATGAGTAATTTTCTGTCAGTATTCCTGTTTGCTTATTTTCAAATGAAATACTGACAAATGTTTAATTTCGCTTTTCGTTTTTTAGTAAACTTCCCGAGATAAAATTTTATCCATCATACGGTCTTAGTACATTTATCTCTTCTTTCTCTTGTGCAAAGTAATCTCATTTGCTTTATTTGTGTCAGTAAGGCTTTTATGATGAACTGAAATTTATTCTTGTGATGAAAAGAATGCGGCGCAATTTAGTTTTCGATTTTTGTGAAGGCTGCGGATGAGGAATGTGGACTTCCCCTGAAGGAAGCGGCAGACCGACTATTTAGAGAGGAGAAATGGAAGTATGCGGAATTGGAGTCAGTGAGAAATCCGCAGCTTGGAAGTGGAGGGTGAGGAACTTACGAATTCACTGTGTAGGGTTTGTCTCCAGAAGGGAATCGTTCCCTCTTTTCTGTGGCTCTGTCAAACACCCTCTCTTAGTTTTGCAATGGCCATAACCTTGGTTTAAGAAGCGCCTTCTGATGGGAATCGTGTAGTCTTTAGTAAAAATGGAAATACGTGTAAATTTGTATTGATGAAGTGAAGTAACGTAATTTTATATATGCGTGTGTGAGTGTTTGCGCTATTATATAACATTACGTGTTATATATATATATATATATATATATATATATATATATATATATATATATATATATATATATATAAACTCGATACACCTGGTGAGTACCAGAACCAGTACATGCATATAAGTCATGGTTACGTGCAAACATGCATATGTAAAATTTGGTGTGCTTTTATAATCTTTAGTAGATAGCTTTTTCGACAGACGTCCGTATTTTTAAATATTCACGTGTCCATCAACTCCTCCACATTTTTCATTTTTTTTTTTACTGCGAAAATACCTTGAAATAGAGAGAAAGAGAGAGATTATTTATTCACTAGATATGCAGAACTCTTGGAAATGCGTGGGAGAATATTCTACTGGGAAAAGGTGTTGAGTCCTGAAGACACTGATTTTCTCATATCGTGGATATCTTGGTACAGGTATTTTTAGTATTTTGGTGACGCTCATTTCATCATATTCTTTGTTGAATATTTTTTTTTTTTACAAGGTCTGATACGGTTGTAAAGTTGATTTGAAATTTTCTTCATATACGCTTTAACTCGATTAATACTTATTGCGAAATATAGAACTAGTTTTTATGAATTCTGTTGTCGTGGTAGTTCTCTCTCTCTCTCTCTCTCTCTCTCTCTCTCTCTCTCTCTCTCTCTCTCTCTCTCTCTCTCTCTCCCCAACAATAATTCTCACAAAATACATGTTTTAACTAGTTTACTGATTGCGAAATATAATGTATTGTCATGGTAATTCTCTCTCTCTCTCTCTCTCTCTCTCTCTCTCTCTCTCTCTCTCTCTCTCTCTCTCTCTCAGTCCAATAATTCTCACTAGATATATGTTTTAGCTGAATTACTTATTGCGAAACATAGGAAGAGTTTTTGTGTATTTTATTGTCAAGTTAATTCTCTCTCTCTCTCTCTCTCTCTCTCTCTCTCTCTCTCTCTCTCTCTCTCTCTCTCTCAGTAATTCTCACTAAATATAAGTTTTAACTAGATTACTCATTGTGAAGTATAGAATTAATTTTGTGTAGTTTATTGTCATGGTAATAATGGCAATGCTCTCTCTCTCTCTCTCTCGCTCTCTCTCTCTCTCTCTCTCTCTCTCTCTCTCTCTCTCTCTCTCTCTCTCTCTCTAGTAATTCTCTAACTGACGTTATCGTCCCACCAACTTTTTCCTCACCAGCACGAGCATAAACATCATCATCATCATCAACTTTCCATAGGCAATGGAGCGCAGCAAACACCATTTGCCTTTATGTACGCCAGAGCCCGTATCACCTCCAAAAACGGGCGATAATCGACCCCGTCCCCAGGTCAGATTCGGGCGGGTCGCTTCCTGCATCTTGCTGCTATGCATCTCTCTCCCTCTCTCTCTCTCTCTCTCTCTCTTTGGTTATTTAATCCTTCTCTTCCTCCCTCTTCTGCGTTCTCTCAGTCTGCTGTATGTTTCACCTCTCTCTCTCTCTCTCTCTCTCTCTCTCTCTCTCTCTCTCTCTCTCTCTCTCGAATGAACATGAAATGGGGGTTCGAGTAAAGATTAAGGTAAGGGGCTTCAAGGGGTCTGGGATTTAAGGGTCTAGCTGAGTAACGAGAGGACTAGGTAGGGTCCAAAATGGAGGGAGACCCCCTGAAGTGGGAGCTTAAAAGACTTGGGGAGGGAGGGAGGGAGGGAGAGGAGAGAGAGAGGGAGAGGGAAGGAAAGGTCCACGGTACATTACACACACAGACAATTTACACAACTCTACTGTCAATACTGATGTGTGTTAATGAGCCTGAAGGGAGGGAGAGAGAGAGAGAGAGAGAGAGAGAGAGAGAGAGAGAGAGGAAAAAGGAGGGGCAAAACTGAAGGGGAACTGGTAAAAAGGAGAGAAAGAAGGACGGTGTCTCGGGTTGATAAGAAGGAAAGCGATTGAACAGCAAAAGAGAATCTACAAGGGTCGTGTTTTCGTGGTTTGTGTTCTTTGTGATTTCTTGCTAGAAGGCCGTCGGTTTAGCAACTCTCTTCCTTTGTAGCCATGGCCTAAAGACTGAATGAAAAAGTCGTAGAGAAAAGTTTCGAGGTGTATGAGGAGTTTGGTCCCCGTAGGGGGTTAGTGCACTGTAGGCATTACTAAAGGCTGTTTTGCAGCGTCCCTCAGGCCCGTAGCTGCACCCACTTTTTAACCTTTTACTTTACCTCAATTCCCTCTTCTTTCTTCAGTCTTCCTGTCCAACCTCTCTATTATTTCTTTTAATCATCTCCCTTGTGTTCTGGATGTCTTTATCTCTTTTAATCATCTCCCTTGTGTTCTGGATGTCTTTATCTCTTTTAATCATCTCCCTTGTGTTCTGGATGTCTTTATCTCTTTAATCATCTCCCTTGTGTTCTGGATGTCTTTATCTCTTTTAATCATCTCCCTTGTGTTCTGGATGTCTTTATCTCTTTTAATCATCTCCCTTGTGTTCTGGATGTCTTTATCTCTTTTAATCATCTCCCTTGTGTTCTGGATGTCTTTATCTCTTTTAATCATCTCCCTTGTGTTCTGGATGTCTTTGTCTCTTTTAATCATCTCCCTTGTGTTCTGGATGTCTTTATCTCTTTTAATCATCTCCCTTGTGTTCTGTATGTCTTTATCTAGCTATCCAACCACTCCAACTCCTCATTTTCGCTGTCTTAAGAGCTGAACGGTCGAAAGCGCCCCACTGCTAGGCCAGACAGTCTAAATTTCATTACTCATCGTGAAGAGATTGGTGGATGTCTTGATTGGCGTGTGCTTTCGAAAGAAATGATCTTCTTCAGTTTCGAGTGAACCTCTTCAGTTGAATCCCACGCGTTTTTTAATGTCTTTTGTGTATCTTTCGGGATTGACGGGATAGACATGTTTTTATGATAGATTTATTCTGCGGAATTTATTATGTTAATGACATCTGGTAGTCACATTAGTGGCAGTTTGAAGATGAGCCATATTTTTACTAAGACAAAATTTGTTCCAAATATTTAACTTTAATAAGCCACATTTTGACAGTTTAAACAAAATTTATTCCTAATACTCAACTTTGCACTTTAAAAATAATTTATTCCAAATATTTAATTTTCATAAGCCTCATTTTTAAGCTTTAACATAGTGTATTCCTAATGTTCAAATTTACTGAACATTTCTCTGCTGTAAACAAAATATATTCTTAATGTTTAATTTATTGGACCACATTTTTGCGCTCTAAACAAAATGCATTGCTAATGTTCACTTTAATGGACTACATTTTCACACTAAACAAAATGTAAATTTAACTTTATTGGACAACATTTTCACGCTTTAAGCAAAATATATTCCAAATGTTCATCTTTAATGCACCACATTTTGGCGCTTTAAACAAAATATATTGCTAATGTTTAATTGTGAGAGACCATAATTATTATTATTATTATTATTATTATTATTATTATTATTATTATTATTATTATTATTATTATTATTAATATAATTATTATTATTATTATTATTATTATTATTATTATTATTATTATTAGTAACAACCCGCGATTCCCATCCGCGCGAAGCCTACATTATAATTCTCACCTGCATTATTTCGAACATTATATCCGGCTAGTAATTACACCAGGGACCCCGTCCCCCCGCCCCCCATTAATTGGTTTTGGCCTGTCCCCGTTACGCACCTAATGCTAATCATATTTATATTATTGGGTCGGGACGCGCTCTGCTTTACCTGCACCAATCATTTATTAGAGGTGCATTTATCTGGCGTTGCTGGAATTTTCGTTGCTCTACCACTGGATCGGTTGTGTTATGCTTGGAGTAATTAACGTCTTACAGAATGAGGAAAGTGTAGTTTGGTGTCATTTGGGTATGTGTCCTAAAACTCTTTTTATTGGTTGCTGTTTTGATTGATTCAGCCGTTCGTAGCATTTTGACAATTATCTCTTTAGCACAGTGAAAAATTATTTGGGTTTAATTTGCTAGATCTTTCTTTGCAAAACGGATTCATTTTTAACAAATGAAATTGTATTGTTCATTTTTAACAAATGAAATTGTATTGTTCATTTTTAACAAATGAAATTGAATTGTCCATTTTTAACAAATGAAATTGAATTGTTCATTTTTAACAAATGAAATTGTATTGTTCATTTTTAACAAATGAAATTGTATTGTTCATTTTCATTGGTCATGATTTTTCTCAATAAAAGTAAACCTATCCATCTGTGCTTCTTTTGCTGGTGTTGTTGTAGTATTACTGACTATATATCTCTGCTTAATGGGTGACTATAATAACTTATGGGCTGCGCCTAAGCTTACATACTGTGTGTAGCGTTTTTACAAGACATATCTCGTCAGGTTCTGTTTCATTTATTAGATACTGATTGTAAATATCTTTGCTTAATGGGTAACTATAATCACGTATGGGCTGTGCAGAAACATGCATCTTGCGAATAGCGTTTTCACAAGACATCTGTCGTCAGTGTATATGTCTTATATTATTAGTTTCTGCTTTATATAGGTTTCTGCTAGTGCTTTGCGTTTACGAAACATTTGACTGAACGATGCTGCCGGAGAAATGAACCGCGAGGGACCAGCTGGCAAAGACCTCCTTCCCCTCTTCTTCTTCTTCTTCTTCTTCTTCTTCTTCTTCTTCTTCTTCTTCTTCTTCTTCTTCCCCCCACACCCCACCCTCCACAAGCGGCGCCTGAACGAGAAAAGAAAGATAATTATGTACTCGCTCTGCCGGCAGAATAACCCCGCAGAGTTCCACCAGCGAGACCTAATGACAAACTTTGTTCATTACTTCCGGTGACAGCATTGCCTCATCACGTACGGCGCTCGGTACGACCCTGTTATATCACACGAATTGCCTCCTTCAGTTCCCCGACTTAAAATTGTTGGGGGGGAGGCGGGGGAGGAGAAACGGGGATTTATGGGACGAGACTGTAAATGATGCACTCTCTCTCTCTCTCTCTCTCTCTCTCTCTCTCTTGCTCTCGTGCACAAGCACACTTTTGTTACTTGACCACATTTAAAATTCTTATATAGCATTGTATAATATGTGTAATATACATAATTTCTCTCTCTCTCTCTCTGCTCGTGCCCAGGTACATATTTGCTACTTAGCCATAATCAGAGTTGCTGTATCGTGTTCTCTCTCTCTCTCTCTCTCTCTCTCTCTCTCTCTCTCTCTCTCTCTCTCTCTATATATATATATATATATATATTTTTCATGATTTAAATATGTCTAATGTACATTATTCTCTCTCTCTCTCTCTCTCTCTCTCTCTCTCTCTCTCTCTGCTCACGTGCACAAGCGCTTTTGTTGTAACCACATTTAAAATTTTATATAGCATTGTATAATATGTGTAATATACATAATTTCTCTCTCTCTCTCTCTCTCTCTCTCTCTCTCTCTCTCTCTCTCTCTCTCTCTGCTCAAGGTATATTTGCTCTAGCCATAATCAAAGTTGCTGTATCGTGTTCTCTCTCTCTCTCTCTCTCTCTCTCTCTTATGTATATATATATATATATATTTTTTTCATGATTTAAATATGTCTAATGTACATTATTCTCTCTCTCTCTCTCTCTCTCTCTCTCTCTCTCTCTCTCTCTCTCTCTCTCTCTCTCAGTACCCAGTTACTACTTTGCCAAAGTTAAAATTTCGAGTCGTCTCTCACTCTCTTATTTATATATTTTTCACGATTTAAGTTTCTCATATACATGATTCTCTCTCTCTCTCTCTCTCTCTCTCTCTCTCTCTCTCTCTCTCTCATACACACACACAATTTAAAGAAAATGTGAGCCATGGCCCTCATATCCAAGCCAGAAAAATGGATTAAGCCTTGGAAGCAAGTTGAGTAAAGTGTAGTTAAATACGGTCGAGTGGAGCTATTCTTTCCATTTTTTTTCTTGTTTTTATTCTTTTTTTCTTTTTATAACCTATGATCCATTTCTGTAGTTTTTATTAACTGCATGTAAGGTCATTACAATAAAGATACTGCCAGCCGATAGTGAGTGATAGTTTGAATGTGAATGAAGCCATGCACATAAAGGAAAAATGATGACTTCAGATCTTTCTGCGAAGTACATAGCAATTATTGTATCGAAAATACAGTAATTGTCTTGGTAGTAAAATCCTTGTTATATAGTCAGTCGTAATGCACGTATTGTTAGCAAGAAGCCGAAAAGACCAACTTGTTATGCAAATTTCCACAGAACAGCATTACCAAAGTAAAAAGAAAACAGCTTAGGAAAGAAAAGTATTTAAGTATATAATATATATATAAATAAATATATATATATATATACATATATATATATATATATATATATATATATATATATATATATATATATATATATATATATACATATATACATACCTAAACACTTTTCTTTCCTAAGCCCTGTTTCCCTTTTTTACTTTGATAATGCTCTTTGAAAATATATATATATATATATATATATATATATATATATATATATATATATATATATATATATATATATATATATATATATATATATATATATATATATATATATATATATATATATATATATATATATATACAGTATTTATACATATGCAGATAAAATATAGGTATTTCCCTTTTAGGTAGCATTGCACTCTCTCAGATGTTAGAGCTCAACGTTCACAGAGCTTCCACAGTTTATTGAGCTATAAGGGCACTTGTTACTCTGACATCGTGGCGCTTAAAGTAAACGTCAGAGCCGACGCTGTAGGAAACAAGTATTGCGTATTAACAGCAGCTGCAGCAGTGCTGTATGAAGTGTAGTAACAGTAACAAGAGCAGCGTCAATGGCTGTGGTGTGGTTGATGATGTGAGCAGTGAAGGCAGTACAGTAGTGCAAGAGGTACCTGGGTTAGGATTCGTCCACACTACACTATAAGATTCCATAAACAAACGTTGGCAACTTATCGTGCACACAGAAGACAGGTTGAATACAAGTCAGCGACATATTGATAATCCCAACCAGTAGTTTGGTAGGGTTGATGATATTTGTAGTGCAAAAGATACCTGGGTAAGGGTTCATCTACACTACATTATAAGATGTCATAATCACACGTTAGCAACTTATCGCGTACACATCACAAACAAGTTGAATACACGTCAACGACATACTCATAATCCCAACCAATAGCTGTGGTAGGGTTGATGATGTTAGCGATGAGGGCAGTAGTGCTAGAGGTACCTTGGTTACGATTTGCCCGCACTACCGTATAAGATGTCGTAAACAAGTTGGCAACATGTTCCGCACACATCACAGACAAGTTGAATACAAGTCAACGACATATTGATAGTCGCAACCAGTGCTTCATACGATTGTCCAACAGTAGTTGACTTGTTTTTAACCTTTTTGTGATATGTATGAGAGAGGTTGCCGACGTGTGTTCATGACTTGTTTAACTGTAATGTTGATGTACCTTAAGTGTCACAAAGAAAAGGTGCAGTGACAGCAATCGTAGTGGTTGTTGTAGGTAAATTGGCTGTAGTATTAGTGGTAGTAGCAGCAGGAAGACGAAGTGAAGGAAGAGGAGGAATGGTAGGAAGAACAAACAAGGAATAGGAGTTATCGTTCAGTTGCAACGATTACTCTGAGGACATCTCGAGGGTAGAAAGATTACGAATGGCATTTTGCATTTGCCTTCTCATGAAGAAGGCAATTATTGGGACGTGGGAGGGTAAACGGGAAGACGGCCGAGGGACACGATTTTGGGGATGAGGAAGATGATGGAGGGGGAAGAAGAAGAAGAGGGAGAAGAAGGAGAACTCCATTACCTGCAGGCTTCATAACCCTTGACCTCTTTGCCCCCTCGTCTTTGGCACTGTGATCCGTGGTAAGCTCTTAGAGGTCGAAAGGTCATCCCAGATAGGTTTCTCTCTCTCTCTCTCTCTCTCTCTCTCTCTCTCTCTCTCTCTCTCTCTCTCTCTCTCTCTCGCTAAGGCTTTTAATCCCATCCGCTTCTGACTTGCAATGGTTCTCGTTAAATTTATTCAGCTGTATTTGGAGGCCTCTGCCTTTCTTGTTTTTTAGACTTAAGCTTTCTCTTAGACTTTGTATCTGATTTTTGTCATTATTCTTTTTGTAGTTTACTGGTTTGTTTTTACGGTATTATCATAGATTTGTGCCACTTGTGGGAAACTTACTTGTTGGATGTGAATAGACATATCCCATGCTTAACCCCAGTAAAATTTTTCATTATAATTTATGAGACTTTCTCTCTCTCTCTCTCTCTCTCT
>NC_089767.1:2876629-2889129 GCF_040412425.1 Macrobrachium rosenbergii
CTGCATTGTTACGAAATGCGCTATAATTATAATTCTATTTCGTCGGAAATGCAATTGCGGGTCTGAATGGACGAAACCTTAGGAAACAGGACGACAATTAACCGATAATGAACTGATTCCTGCGATGTTGCCGTTGATATGCTTAATATCGGATTGACTGAGGATTCAGGTGTACGTTGCGCTGTATCGGTTCTCCTTGTTCCTTTCTTCTCCCTTCTATTCCTCGTTTTTGCTCTTCCACTTCAAGGAGAGCGTTTGCAGTAGGCCTTTGGTAAAAAAAAAAAAAAATTAATTTCAGTTATAGCTGGGTCGATAGGCAGATTTTACAAAAAAAATGTAATGTAGGCTAAGAAACACACACAACACACACACACACACACAACACACACACACACACACACACATATATATATATATATATATATATATATATATATATATATATATATATATATATATATATATAAATATATGTATATATGTATTTGTATATATGTATGTATATATATATTTATATATATGTTTATGTATATATATATATATATATATATATATATATATATATATATATATATATATTTATATATGTGTGTTTGCGTGTGAGACTCCACCATTCACTTTTTCCCAAATACGTATGTAATTTTAAATAAAAACAGTGCCATCGTAACTTCTTGATTTCTCCACACCTTTTGGATTCGCTTGTCACTGCAAAGCCTAAAATCCAAATGGAGGAAATTCTACAAATCCTTCTGTTTGGATCTTAGGCTTTGTAGTGACAAGGTTTGAAGAAATCGAGAAGGTACGAGGGCATTGTGGTTATTACAATTACATTTGTGTGTGTGTGTTTGTTTGAAAAAATAATTTGGGATAAAAGTGAGTGTGATTAACGGAAGATATACTGAGAATCCTGTGCGTACACTCTTAAATAATTATGAACCATGACGCCTTTGCAACCGAGGAATACAATAATCTGTTACATCGATTCAGTATCGTTGACAAATTCTTGTTTTTCCTCGTAGTCCTTTAATAACAGATTACCGTCCCTTTGCCTTTTACTGGTTTTCATTGACGTATTTCTTCGCTCTTTCCGTAAGAATACCTTGGCGCTCTCGCAATGTTCCAGAGAATGTGGTAACCACACAAAGACCTCTTCGGCCTGACAGAGCTCGGCATCGTCTTTAAAAAAAATCGTCGAATGACTGTCTTTTATGCAGAACTTGACTCTCCACATCAAACAAAAGTGGGAAAAAGAGAGAGAGAGAGAGAGAGAGAGAGAGAGAGAGAGAGAGAGAGAGAGAGAGAGAGACGAAGCTGCTAAAGCGAAGATGATGCATCCTGAAGACTAAATAGACCGGTTTGATAAGGTTCTGCTATTATTATTATTGTTATTATTATTATTATTATTGAAACAAGGCGACCCTGTAACGAGGATATAATATCGAGAATTAAAAGCCACAGCTGTGTTGAAAATATTTTAACTCTGTACATAAATTTTTTTAACACGATTGTGGATTTTAATTCTCATTATTATTATTATTATTATTATTATTATTATTATTATTATTATTATTATTATTATTGAGAAGATGAACCCTATTCATATGGAACAACCCCATAGAGGTCACTGACTTGAAATTCAAGCGTCCAAAGACAGAGAAGATCAATTATTAGAAAAAAACAGGTAAATTAACGTATAATAATAATAATAATAATAATAATAATAATAATAATAATAATAATAATAATAATAATAATAATAACAATAATAGTAAAATGGGTGAAATGATTTCGACTTCAAACCTGAGAAAGATTCAAGAGAAGCGGAAAGAAATGAAAAGGGGGACGTATTAAAAGCCTCTCGGAATGACTGCTGCTGGTTGGAATCAAAAGGAGTCTTTTTTTTTTTTTTTTAAATACGATTTGATTCCCGGTTATAGCCTCAATGAGAGAGAGCAGAACGTTTGCCAAAACGTTTTCTTTTCAAAGCTTTTAGTGGGATTTATAATAACAAGTAGAAAATGCGCTGAAGTTTCTCCGGCGCAATCGAGTTTTGTGTGTAGCCGCTGCAGTGTATATAATCAAAGCCACCGAAAATAGATCTATCTTTCGGCGGTCTCGGTATAATGCTGTATGAGCCGCGGCCCATCTAATTTTAACCACGGATCGTTGGTGGCCTGTCCTATATCGTTGCCAGAAGCACGATTATAGCTAACTTTAACCTTAAATAAAATAAAGACTACTGAGCTAAAGGGCTGCAATTTGGTATGTTTAATGATTGGAGGGTGGATGATCACCATACCAATTTGCAGCCCTCTAGCCTCAGTAGTTTTGGGATTTGAGGGCGGACAGAATAAAGTGCGGACGGACAGACAAAGCCGGTACAATAGTTTTCTTTTACAGAAAACTAAAACTAAGCAAACAGAATCAAATAATATTATTAATTCTTTAGAATGATTGCGTTTGAGGGCTTTGTGAGAAAGAGATGAACAGAACGCGGACGAAGACGAATGCTTATAAGATTCTGTTCAAACCGCAAACGTTTTCCAGGCATTGAAAAAAAAAAGAAGAATTCCTACTAGAACTCCCAGTGTGATTGCCGATTGCAACTCAAACGAGAATATTTTTTTTTTATGAAATTCTTTTTTTTTCTTATTCTCCGCCTGGCTTCAGAGGATTAAAAGGATCTCCGCCTTACTTGAAAGACATAAGATTTTTTTCCCCTCTCTTGCTCCAACTTTAAAAGCGTTGGGAATTCCAGCCTCCTCCTCCTCCTCCTCCTCCTCCTCCTCCTCCTCCTCCTCCTCCTCCTCCTCCTCCTCCTCCTCCTCCTCCTCCTCCTCCTCCTCAAGCTCTTTTTCCTCGTAATTTCCATCCTGAAAAAAAGACTTAAAAAGAAAAAGGCTTCCTTTGGAGACACCGTGAAAGGTGCTTTTATTCATATTGAGGAATTGTGGAATGTGTGTGCGTGTATTTATTTATACACAAAATGTCTTTGTCTATATTTGCTCAAGGTATGTATTCCAGTGTATGCTTGCAAACCCTCTCTCTCTCTCTCTCTCTCTCTCTCTCTCTCTCTCTCTCTCTCTCTCTCTCTCTCTCTCTCTCTCTCTCCCGCAACCCCTGTATTCTGTCGCTCTGCAAAATCTCTCTCTCTCTCTCTCTCTCTCTCTCTCTCTCTGTCGCTTGCAAAAATCTCTCTCTCTCTCTCTCTCTCTCTCTCTCTCTCTCTCACTCTCTCACTCTCTCTAACCATCGTTGTATTCTCTTTTGTAATTTGTGAACGTTCAAAGTATACCCTACTTTAATTCAGCCCTCACCCCCAGTGCCGCTCCCCCCCACCCCTTGCGGCGTGTTACTTATCTACAGGTAAAATCTCTCTCTCTTTATCTCACTATTTCCCTGTATGTACAGAATGTTTGATTAATGGCTCTGTTTGAGAGGCTTGTATTAATCCTTATGTCTTCTTCTCCACGTGATGTTTAATTACCTTTTTTTGTTGTTTTACGGGTAATATTTTTCTTTTTAGTTTTCTGTAAATGAATACTATTGAGATGGCTTTGTCTGTCCGTCCGTCCGCACTTTTTCTGTCCGCCCCCAGATCTTAAAAACTACTGAGGCTAGAGGGCTGCAAATTGATTCGTTGATCATCAGACATAAGAAATTGCAGCCCTCTAGCCTGAATAGTTTTTATTTTATTTAAGGTTAAAGTTAGCCATAATCATACTTCTGGCAACGATATAGGATAGACCACCACTGGACCGTGGTTAAAGTTTCATCGGCCTCGGCTCATATAGCATTATACGCTGTACAGAAAACGCGATTGCGCCGAAGAAACTTCGGCGCATTTTTTAGTTGTTTGTTTTCTTTGATGGTATCTGTAATTTTCTCCCAAATCTAGTGGACTGAAGAAGCAGTTCTAACATTGATAAACATTTTCTGTAGGATTGCCAACCTATGCAACTTCATTTGCGCCATAGCCAAGCCTATTAAAACTTTTGTATTGTTTGACAGCAGAATGACAGCTGAAACTGCCGCATATATAAAAAACCAAAAGCGTCAGGGTATTGAAATATGATGGTATACATTCATGTGCAACATGTAACTACTCGTATCAGGCCAACCCTTTGTTTTTATATGTCAAAAATGAAAGCTTGAAAAAAATATGCCAGTTTGCTTTTGTTTCAAGAACTGTATCTGTAAGCTATATATCTAGTCCTGCAATATATTGGCTTTTGAATACAAGCAGTACAAAAGCGTAATGCTTTGATGACCTGGGTAACTGACGTTGTGCCCTCGACCACTTTAGGAAATCGCGAGAACCGAAACTGGCCCTTGTAGTCGTGGTGAATTGATTGTGAGAGAGAGAGAGAGAGACAGAGAGAGAGAGAGAGAGAGAGAGAGAGAGCAGCCTTTTGTTTGCAGGTCACACAACTGTCAGGCCAACTGACAGTTGCACTGAGCGTGTATTGGGGCTCTTAGACCCGGTGATCTATTGTGTTCAGCTTAGCTCGTAAGAGCTTGGTCTTGGGTCAGTTAATAATGTCGAAGTCCTAAGAATTTACGTATCTGCTAAAAGTGAATGTCTCTGGGTTGTGGTTCAGATTGATAACTTATATAGTTAATACACTTGATATTAGCTGAATACCTTCGGTCCCTAGTTGTTTAGCCATTTACTTTACCTACAGTCTCCCTTCCTTCCTTCAGTCTTGCTGTTGAACATCTCAGACTATTCCAACTACAGATCTTTTCACTTCGTAATTATTATCTCTCTTTATCTTGCTGTCCAACCACTCGAACTCCGTCTTTTCACTGCCTTCAGCGGTGATTGGCCGAAAGTGCCGCAGTGCCTGGCCGCCTGAATCTCCCCAATCATAAATCAACCTTCACTTACTTTCTGTCGTGTGAGGCGATTATTAAATCGTACATTCTCTCGTTCTTGTTATGCAGTCCACTCATCCCCTGATAGACCCATTTAAAGAGTAAGCCGGTCTGACAGGAGCTGTTGACCTGTTCCTTTTTTCTTGGATGTATTGTTTTAATTCTGCCGACCACTTTTTAATTGTTTGGTTTTGACGTCCTGCATGTCAAAAGGTATATAGCGATTGTGGTGGCTTTCCCCCCCCTCTCTCCTCTCTCTCTCTCTCTCTTTCTCCAAGTCTTTCATCCCCAGCCCCCCCCCCAACCACCTCCCTCCCCCACCTTTTCCCCACTACCCCCCACTCACATGATTGGTTTGTCCAGTTTTTTCCTGTTGGCTTTGATTGGTCGATTCTGCACCACCAGGTGACGTTTTTTCGAGAGCAGAATTGTCATTTAACCTATTAGGTATTTTATAGGTTACTCGAATCTGTTTTCATCCGCATTTTACGCAATTTATCACAGGCTTTACACGCCGGTCGCTATTCACTTAAGAGCTTCGAATGTTGTTTGGATTGGTTATCATGCCTGGAGCTTGCGTGGGAAAAGGTGCCTTTATTTAATACTCGGCAAGAAGAAATCAATTTTCCGTTTGATTCACGATGAATGGGTGCAGGAGTTTTGGTTTTATTTGGTTATACGGGTAACTCCTCTTCACTATTTCTGTTTTCTCTCGTGGAATACGTACTTGTGTACACACACCCACACTCACACCCATGTCTGTGTAATATATATATGTGTGTATGCGTGTGTGTGTGTAAATTTTGATAACCACAATGCCGTCTTAACTTCTCGAGAAGTTAAGAGGGAATTGTGGCTATTAAAAATAACATATGTATCCGTTAGAAGGTGACCATTAGACTCTATATATATATATATATATATATATATATATATATATATATATATATATATATATATATATATATATATATATATATATATATAAATATATATATATATATATATATATAGTATATGTATATATATATATGTGTATATATATATATAATATATATATACATATTCACCATGTGAAGGGAGTGGCACCAGAATATTACAGATTTCCCGTTTCTCAGCAAGTCTTCAAGGATGAGGTTGCAAACCCACTCCCTTTTTTCTTGACATCAGCAAATGGTGGTCACCCATTCATTGTGGGGTGGAGTGGTAGGCGGCAGACCGGGAACGGTCTGGAAGCTTAAGAAATGTGAAGCATGGTACACACACTATTCCAAAGTCACACGCACACACACACACACACACACACACACACACACATTATATATATATATATATATATATATATATATATATATATATATATATATATATATTTTATGTGTTGTTTGTATGTTGCCTCATGAAAGAATGTGAAAAATGGAAATGCCAATCACTGCAAGCAGGCTTTTGAAAGAGGAAAATCAATTTGAATACCTACAGTGCTGCTGTTGTTGGACTGTAGGCATTCAGGAGCAGCATACCGTGTGCTTCATGAACGAGCGATTTCGGAAAAATTACTTGTCTTCGCATTATTACCTAGAGACGAAATTGACGTTGAAGATACAACTATTATTGTTATTAGCCAAGCAAACTCTGCGAGCCCAAAGGTCTAATAGAAGTAAAAGCCCATTGCGGGAAAAAAATGCTGAAGTTTGCAATAAACTCAGTAAGAGAAATAATGATCAAGTGAAAAATGTGCCGAAGTTTCTTAGGCGCAATCGAATTTTCTGTACAACGTATAATCAAGGCCACCGAAAATAGATCTATCTTTCGGTGGTCGTGGTATAATGCTGTATGAGCCGCGGCCCATGAAACTTTAACCACGACCCGGTGATGATCTGTTCTATATCGTTGCCAGAAGCGCGATTATGGCTAACTTTAACCTAAAAAAAAAAAACTACTAAGGCTATAGGGCTGCAATATGGTATATATGATGTTTGGAGGGTGGATGATCACCATACCAATTTGCAGCTCTCTAGCCTCAGTAGTTTTTAAGATCTGAGGGCGGACAGAAAAAGTGCGGACGGAGAGACAAAGCCGGCACAATAGTTTTCTTTTACAGAAAACTAAAAGCGAAAAAGATAAAGCAAACTCTCAAATGGGACTTAAGTGAGTCTGCTGAGTAAAAGAAAATTGGCACCGACCTTGGACTTTGAAGTTCCAACGCTCCAGCTTCATGATAACGAAGCTCATTCCATCATTTGGTCACGGCTGGAACAGATCTCTCAGTAAATTTCTAGATACTGAACACTACGAAAGAGAAACTAAAAGACCATAATGGTTTCCTGCATATATAGTGGTACGTGGTAGAGGGTATAGTCGCAGGTGATATGAATGTAGAAAGTCGTCAGAATTATGGAAGTTTTATAATGCATGCACAGTGAGCTAATTGATTGAGCGCGCCGGAACTTAATAGTGTGATCTTGAACGAGAAAGTTGATGGGGCTCAAGTTTTTATCCAGTTATTTTAACTGCGAATCGTTTTGAGTTTATTTAAAACTAAAATTGGAGGGAGTTGGACATTAGATGTTTCTCAAAAGGGATTTTAGAGTCAAGAATGGCAACTAGAGTTTTAAATGAGCTGGATGTTGTTGGATAATCATTGTCAGTGACAAGTTCTTGACAAGGATACCTCTCCATTGTCCCAGACCTGTTAACAGTCATACTTTGGGTTTTGTTATGGCTCAGTTTCATTCACCGTAATTTGCATTATGTACCAATTTTAGCTAAATTTCTGTTACAAGAATCAGTAACCAGAGGTCTGCAACAGAAGATAGGATTTACGCAAATAGAGCAACATCACTTAGCATAAGTGAACATCCAGCTTATTTTCTAGGCTGAACCATATGTTATGCATATATAACTAAAGAAGAGTGGGCCAAGAACACTACCTTGAGGAACACCGGAGATTGCATTCATGTAGTTACTGTAGTACCCATCAATAACTACTCTTTGCATTCTATAATTGAAAAATTCAGTAATAATACAAAGAAATGTGGCCCCAGTACTGCCAGTTTTAGGTTGAAAACTAGGGCCTCATGATTAAGAGGGTAAAAAAACAACGCTAAGACAAGATCTATCTTACTAATTTCATGACTCGATCTAGGGATTTCTGTACATCAGGGAAATTTGGAAGAAGTGTGTAACTTGCACCCAGGCCCTTGCCATATTGTGAAGAATAACACACTGCCCTAAAATGGAAAACTGCAGTATCTGCAAAATTTTCGAAAATGAGATATGCCATCTATTGGGCTCGTGGAACACTAATACACAAGTTGCTGCAGTTTCAGAATGATTCTTCAATGCTTTATTTACGGTGTCCCATTTGCATTATCTGCAAAACCTGTAGTAAGGCAAGAGAATATCTCCCATTTTTCTCAGTTTTGTATTTTTGCAGATACTGCAGTCTTCCATTTTAGGCCAGCGCAGATGACTATTGGTGGCATAAATGTTTTGCCAATACAGGTTCAAAATCTTTAGATGTTATTAGAGATATAGATATTGGGCAGAAATCGGCCCAGCACATTTAGCCGGTGGAGTAACATTACCAATTACCTGTCTCTTGTCAGAAGGACTTGCCTGTTTACCCGACTGATCAAAAGCAACAGACAACTTAGGGGTCAAATAATAAGCAGTCTTCACCAAAATGCAAACAAAGGATGTCATGTGGGTCTGCCCTTCAAAATCATCAAGGTCAATTAAAAGATTCCTAATTTCGTAGGACTGAATAAGTAAACTGGTCAGTTTAGCATCAGGAAAATAGGAATGGGTCATTTTCAGTTTCACAGTACAGCCTGTCAGAAAATGTCATTTGGACATTGCATGACAGAGCCATCTGGTTTAGACAAAAGATGATCGAAAGTCAGGCTGTCTGACCGACCTTTAAAGCATCCGCTATCTCTCTGGTGGTAGTATCTCGATGTTCATCTGGCATCTAAGAAGAATATTGTGAAAGTATTAATCATAACTTTTAGAATTGGAGCGCAGGGCCTTATTAAATGGTAATTGAGGGAAAGAATGGTGGCTGTGTTTGAGGGCATCACTTTGTTGGTCGCATCCAGAATTGGGAACATTTCGAGTGGAACATTGTCTCAAGTGGCTTTCAAGTAAGGCAGCAGAAACCAGTTCACACCATCGTCTCGAGTGGCTTTCAAGTATGGCAGTAGAAACCAGTTCACTGAGGCATGAAATTAGGCTGTTGTTGTGAACGATGGCTCAGACGTCTAGGAGAAATTAAAGTTGAATAACAGCTGTTTCTGCTCACACTGCTTGTAAGTTTATATCCAGCAAGAGCACCCAGTGTAGGACGAGTCACTGGACAAGTGACTGGATGAACTCTTACGCGTTTGCATGAAATTGTTATACATTGTAAATAAAATGCAGAAGGATAATGGCCCTACAAAAGAAGCAGACAGCTATGCAAGATTCAAACCGAGAGATGCTTTCCGTGACAACCGTTATTCTATTTTCGAACCGATTTTTCCCCAAACTAGCCTTCACGACATGTTCACCATGTTTTGCCAAATTCTGTTCCTCCATTATTGAGGTATCCTGATAAATATGCACGTGTGCAGAAACAAACACATACATACACACGCACAAAGGCAAGTGAAAATACGTACGCACACAGAGGCAAGTGCAAATACATACACACATACACACACTCAAAGATAAGTGAAAATATATACACACACACGCACACAAAAGCAAGTGAAAATAAAAACAAGTGAAAACAACCTCCCAGCCTCGTTAAAGAAGGTAATTTCATTTACCCATACCATGATGTAAAAGACGCATCCGTTAGTGAATGTATCCACACGTGTGCTTATCAGCTGTGAAATATGAGATTTTATGAGCGAGGTGCCCACCAATACCCGGCGCTTTTGTACAGTGTGTATATGCTGGCTAGAAAGTGCCAGATTCCACACATATTTATAAGGCCCAAATTAATTTTGCTTTTTAGACTATATTCCTTTTTCCAGCCTTCCAGGTGGACGCGTAGGTATGATTCTCATTTGTATGTGAAAAGGAAATCTAAATATGGTAATTGGGTTGCATACCTGCCTGTGTTTGTGTGTGTGTGTGTGTGTATGTGTGTGTGAGAGAGAGAGAGAGAGAGAGAGAGAGAGAGGAGTGGGGGCATACATTTGATCTGGGATTAGGATTACATTTGTGTGCATTTACGTTTGTGCTCGGGTCTGGGGAGAGAGAGAGAGAGAGAGAGAACGATTACGCGTCCCATTGAGAGTTAGGATTATGTTTGTTTGTTATTAATGCAGATTGAATTCGGTATGGATAGGACAAGTTTGACCTTTCTCCTTCCTCCCTTAACCTTTCCCTTCTCCTCTCTCACCCCCTTTCATCTCCTTCCCCTTCCCCTTCCCTTTGGGAAATTGGCCATGCTGATTGGCAAATCACAATCCTGAATCAAGCTCGAGAAGGTAAATTAGTGCCTCTGGTTCTGGCATCTTAAATGATGATCTTGTCCCAATCCCCCCTCCCCCCCCACCCACCCTCAATTGTCTTCTGCTGATGACAAGAACACAGTGGTAATTCAGTGCTACAGAGAGAGAGAGAGAGAGAGAGAGAGAGAGAGAGAGAGAGAGAGAGAGAGAGAGCAGTAACCAAAGCAGTGGTTTTTGTTAGGTAAATATGTGCAATATTTTATATATATATATATATATATATATATATATATATATATATATATATATATATATATATATATATATATATATATATATATATATATATATATATATATATATAGAGATATAGAGATAGAGAGAGAGAGAGAGAGAGAGAGAGAGAGAAGAACTAAATTTGGTTTGAGTTGAGTAAATATAGAAGTTTATATGTGGTGAGAGTTTAGAGTTGAGAGAGAGATAGAGAGAGAGATAGAGAGAGAGAGAGAGAGAGAGAGAGAATGTGCCAAATGCATTTGCTTAAGTTAGGCAAATATATCCATCGTTATATTTAGTAAGAGAGAGAGAGAGAGAGAGAGAGAGTTCAGTTTTACACGAGCTAGAGATTCGAAAAAAATACTTTTTTTTTTTATTGAACACACAGTAAAAGTATGTAAAGGCACGAAGAAGAGAAACAGAAAAAGTGCAACCATTATTGGAGAAAAGAAAATAGAATTTTTTTAAAGTTGCGGGAAATAACGAAGAAAACGATTGTGGTTAAAATTTTTGTGATTGAAAATTTTCTCTCTCTCTCTCTCTCTCTCTCTCTCTCTCTCTCTAATTTTGATATTTCATATAAATGAAAAAAGTACCTACTTGCATCTTTCTCACTATGTAGGTCTATGAATCTTTGCAAACTCTCTCTCTCTCTCTCTCTCTCTCTCTCTCTCTCTTTCTCTCTCTCTGATATTTCATGTAAATGTAAAGAAGTGCCTACTAGTATCTTTCTCACTGTATAGGTCTATGAATCTGCAAACTCTCTCTCTCTCTCTCTCTCTCTCTCTCTCTCTCTCTCTCTCTCTCTCTCTCTCTCTCTCCCTAATTCTGATATTTCATATAAATAAAAAAAGTGCCTACCAGTATCTTTCTCACTATATAGGTCTATGAATCTTTGCCAGTGACTGATTAGTCTTCTGTTAAATTCATTCTGCAAAGTAGATGTATCTCTTCCGGTCGTGATCGATGTCTTTGATCCCACTTATCTCCAGAACCCCCCCCCCTTCCCTACCCCTCCCCTCACTCCCCCCTTCCCTTCCAGCCTCAAGAAGATATTTGTGACCAAGGAGGGGTCTTTGAAGTCGCATGTATTGAAACTACGCCAAGTTTTTGATTAATTACTCTGTTGACTTAATTTTTGGTTTTTGCCTTAACGGAATTCTTTCCCTATCATTGAGCTTTTTTCCTGTATCGTAGGGTTTTATTTTCATAGTGCTGTTTTAGTCTTCTGAAAAGAAAAATATTGTGCCGGCCATGTCTGTCTGTCCGTCCGTACTTTTTTCTGTCCGCAATTGTTCTGTCCGCCCTCAGATCTCAAAACCTACTGAGGCTCGAGGGCTGCAAATTGGTATGTTGATCATCCACCCTCCAATCATCAAACATACCAGATTGCTGCCCTCTAGCCTTAGTAGTTTTTATTTTATTTATAAGGTTAATAAAATTAGCCATAGTCGTGCTTTGGCAACGGTATAGGACATGCCACCACTGGGTCGTGGTTAAAGGTTCATGGGCCGCGGCTCATTCAACATTATAACAAGGCCACGGAAAGACAGATCTATTTTCGGTGGCCGTGATTATACGCTGTACAGAAAACTCGTTTGCGCCGAAGAAACTTCGGTGCATTTCTTATTTGTTTGATCTTTGTGTTAATAATGAATCGAAGAACGGTGGGAAAGGAATGATCAACCATTAGAAAGCAGAATTTAACAATACTGTAATACGGTCTTGTTGCAGAGAGCCGTGGAGATACTTTAAGCTTATCAGGGTATTCGCTCGAAGATTGATGGCGAAGGTTTGAAGCCTTCTTTCAGGAAGATTGCCCAAACATTTATTACGAAGTGTTCAAAAACTCGGGGCGATATTGTTGGATTTTCTCAGAGTTAAGTGTTTTTTTTTTTTTTT
>NC_089767.1:2894129-2904129 GCF_040412425.1 Macrobrachium rosenbergii
CGCAAATTCACTTTTTAAATGCATTCTGTTACTCGTAAACTGCGTGCCCGCTGCTGCACTTGTTCATTGTAAAACTCTGCGATCGTCCTCTGTTTTCTAAATATAGGGATGTCGCAGTTCCTGTGCAGAACTCTCTCTCTCTCTCTCTCTCTCTCTCTCTCTCTCTCTCTCTCTCTCTCTCTCTCTCGACGTGCATGCCTACGCAACTTTGTATTGATTTCTTCATGACTGCACGCATATTTATACGGGTACACCTATCTATTTCCGTACATATAGTCCTTTGCCATATTCCTTCCTGGACAAATGTTCTTACCTGCACAAATGTTCTAACTTATTATTTACGGGATAAAGATAAATGCGAATAAACCATATATTTTTGAATGCCGAAATCAAGCTGATTATGATGACGGTAACGGAATTTTCATTGTAGGCGTTACGCAAGGTTCTTTGCAGCGTGCCTTCGGGCCCTAGCTGCAACACCTTTCGTTCCTTTTACTGTACCTCCTTTCATATTCTCTTTCTCCCATCTTACTTTCCAACCTCTCCTAACAATTGATTCACAATGCAACTGCGAGGTTTTCCTCCTGTTACACCTGTCAAACCTTTTACTGTCAGTTTCCTTTTCAGCGCTGAAAGACCTCGTAGGTCCCAGCGCTTGGCCTTTGGCCTAAACTCTTATATTAAATTAAAAATTGTCATGATTCTCCATGATCCTTGAAATGTCAGTCATTAACTGTAATCAGTCGCCCGATGCTAAGCTAATTACCATCCTCATCTGGTTTTCTGCGATGGAGAGGGCGGACCGTGGAGGGAGAGAGGGTAGATCCCATATGGACAAAGTTAGAGACAGAGAAAAGAACAGAAATATAAATTGGCCAGGTAAGAACTTTGTACATAAAAGTGAGTTCCTAAACGAGGATTTTGGCTGACAGACTGTTTTACATGATATAATCCATTGGGGATCCACTGGCTAAATGTGCTGAAGGATGGCCTGTTACTTGTAGGAATTTTATATATATATATATATATATATATATATATATATATATATATATATATATATATATATATATATATATATATATATATATATATATATATATATATATATATATGTATACATACATATATATTTATATATATTATATATATTATTTTTGTTAATTTTTTTTTTTCACTAAGTAATCTCTTCTTTTTGTATTTCCCATTGGCTTCTCCTACTTCTCTCTCATGACTACCATATTCTTTGGAATCGTGAATTTCAAGTCAGTGGCCCTGTGGGCTTGTTCCATATGAAATAGGGTTCATTTGTGAATATATATATATATATATATATATATATATATATATATATATATATATATATATATATATATATATATATATATATATATATATATATTTACTAACAATAGTACCTCATTAAAACTGGATGGTATCTAGCTGAAATATTTATTCAATAAAAGTTTACAGGCTTACCTGGACTAGCAGTCCTCATTGTCAATGGACTGTTAGTCCTGGAAATCTTGTAACTTTTCCTGAATAAATATCTCCGCTAGATACCATACAGTTTCAAGGAGGTCCTGTCAGTAATTGTAACAATGCACAGAACAATTGTGTAAGTGATAAAGGTAATATATATATTTAGAGATGTAGACCACAGTTCCACATTAACTTCGGACCCAGTTCGAGTCTATTTCTCCCATTTAATTGCGAGTGATGCCATCAATCATGCAGTGTGTACTGTATATCATGTGGAAATGTTATTTACAGTGATTGTTTATATATTTTTAAATATTCAGCCGTTTCCGCAGGATCGTGGATGAACCACCGACTCAGAAGATTACAGTTCGTTAAACACCCATTTTCCGCTATATCGTATGCAATTTTTTTTTTTTTTTTTTTTTGCAAATATTAGGTGCTCTCTCTCTCTCTCTCTCTCTCTCTCTCTCTCTCTCTCTCTCTCTCTCTCTCTCTCTCTCTCTCATATATATATATATATATATATATATATATATATATATATATATATATATATATACACACATACACACATACACACACACACACATATATATATACAGTAAATGTATGTATGTATGTGTGTTTATGTTCCACATACACTCTGAAATGCATTGAGCAATTTCAACCAGACTTGGTATACATATGACTTACTATCTCGAAAAGAAGACCTTGAGGTTAAGAAATCACTAGCACCAAAGGGCGCCAAAAAGGGTGGGGATGGAAGGGTTTTCCTGAAACGGGGCTGGTTCTGCCAGTAAAACTGGCATGGCTATGGCCGTAGACTTAGTAACTTTACGAATTTATCATACCTAATTTCGGTATTAATATGACTTACTATCTGGAAAAGAATAGTGTGGGGTACGATACCAATGAGAGTGAGAGGGAGAGGAAGTGAGAGAAAGTAGAGGGGGTGTTATGGAAGAGAGAGAGAGAGAGAGAGAGAGAGAGAGAGAGAGAGAGAGAGAGAGAGAGAGAGAGTTTATCGGTTGTCGATGTCGAGAGTTTTCCCGGGCAGTACCGGGTCGTCAGCTAATATATATATATAATATATTTTATATATATAAACATAAATATATATCAATATAAATGTATTTATATACACATATATATACTACATATTTTATGCATGCATATACAGCATAAGTATACACACACACACACACACACACACATATATATATATATATATATATATATATATATATATATATATATATATATATCATATAAACATTAAGCTACATATATACATATATGAACGTGTAAAATATGAAGGAATATTTGACTGAACTCTCCTATATGGAAGTGATGTGTGGCTGTCGAATGTGAACGCAACGAAAAAGAGTTAAAGTGTTGAGATGAAACGTGGCAGATAGATTTTACTAGCAGTGAATATCTTATGTGACGCTTCTGATTGGCTGATGTATTGCAGTAGAAGGAAACAAACGCAAGATCCCCTTTCATTCCTTTTACTGTATCTCCATTCATATTATCTTTCTTCCATCTTGCCATCCACCCTCTCCTAACAATTGTTTCATAGTGCAACTGCTTTGAGGTTTTCCTCCTGTTACACCTTTCAAAACTACCTACTCTCAATTTCCTTTCCGGCGCTGAATGACCTCATAGGTCCCAGGCCTTTGGCTTAAACTCTATATTCCATTCCATTCCAAATGCAAGATCTTTGTATTATGTTTATTTATGTAATGTATTGTAGAGATGAAACTAAGAGATCATCGATAAGTTTGAGTGATGTTAAATGAAAGGAGAAATGAGAATGTGAAATTTGAAGGTCTGTAGAAATTGTAAATATGTCAACTTAGTATAAAGATAAGTTACAAGTGTTTTTAACTGGTTTGGTCATGTGGAGAGAATGGAAGGCAGTAGGCTGGCAGTGATGTTAAGTGAAAGGAGAAATGGAAGGAGAAATGAGAATGTGAAATTTGGAGGTCTGTAGAAGTTGTAAAAATGTCAACTTAGTATAAAGATAAGTTACAAATGTTTTTAATTGGTTTGGTCATGTGGAGAGATTGGAAGGCAGTAGGCTGGTGAAGACAGTGTACTGTATAATTCAGAAGTGTTAGGAGAGTGCAGGAAAGGAAGCCCAGGAAAGAGTTACTGGGAAGGAGAGACTTAATTACTAAGATTACAAGAGCTTGTCTTAAGATGGAAGGAACTATCGCAGTGTGTTGTGTAGGTGAGTTGGACGTGATGCTGATGAGCTGTCTCTCAAGCTGTACAAACCAGCTAAGCTGTAGAAGTTTATGTTAGGGGTTCATCCTCGATTCAGTGGTTAAACTATGAAGTGGAATTAACCTCTGTGATTTTTCTTCTTGAAACCCCGCCTAGGTGAAATGGTTAAATGTTAAAAATAATTGTAAAACATTATGAACTGTTTGCCTCTCTCTCTCTCTCTCTCTCTCTCTCTCTCTCTCTCTCTCTCTCTCTCTCTCTCTCTCTCTCTCATGTATTTTCATTTTTGCAATGTGAAAATGCATTTGGTGTTGCGGTGCTTGAAGATATTGCTTTTGAAAGCGGTGTCAGTTGTAATTTCCTGAGGAAAGCCTGAGAGAGAGAGAGAGAGAGAGAGAGAGAGAGAGAGAGAGAGAGAGAGAGAGAGAGAGAGAGAGAGAGAGTGGGGTCCGGGTAGGTGGACCCCGACGAAAAATACCATTTGGAATTTCAATTTAAATGTAATGTTACCGAGGTATGTGTCATTTTTTGTTAAAAAAAATGCACATTCTTGTAGCTGAAACATTCCCAGATACACAACGTGATAACGTGAACTACAACTCTGAATGCATTTCTCTATTTGTTTGCCAGTGCTGATAATTACTGTATGTTTGTACTACAAAATGAAGTGAATTTATTGATTCACGCAAATTTCACTGTAGGCAGGATGGCGAACGTGTGTGTTTGTGTTTATATATATATATATATATATATATATATATATATATATATATATATATATATATATATATATATATATATTATATATTATTTATATATATATATAAAATATTTATTTATATTTATATATATAATAAAATCATTGACCCTATTTTACATTCGAGAGCATACTGTGTTCTTCCTTACTATTCATGTGGTATTAAAAGACGGTAAAGTACATTGCATTTGAAAAACTTGCTGATTTATTTTGTTAAAATCTTATATATATTATATTTATATATTATATATAATCTGCCATATATATATATATATTCATATATATATATATACATATATATGTATATATATTATTTATAATATTTTTTGATAGACTCTCTGTCAAAATTATACAGCAAGTTTTTCAAGTGTCATGTACTTTACCGCCTATTAACGTAACATGAATAGGGAGGAAGCATATATTATGCTGTCGAATGTAAAATAATTTAATTATGTATGTCTTCCTCTCTCCCAACAGCAGTCGAATTATGATACTTGCCATATTCAGTTAATTATAATTTTTCGAAAACTTTCATGAGCACCACAAAGTTGCGCTTATTCGTCCGTCTTTTTGCTGACAAAGAGAAATAATTCTCATCGCTTTTTTGCATACGGTGGCGAGTTAGCAGATTCTTAACAGAGAAATCTAGGCGTGTCTTAAATCCCATGTTTGGCTCCAACTCGCGAAGGAGCGGAGGAAAGCTTGCGTTCCTCCGAGGAGGAAAGGAGAGAGGGCCTTTTCCTCCGCAGGGAGGAAAGCAGAGGAGAGCCAAGGAAATGGGAGCCCGTCTTGGGGGGCCCGGGAAGAAGGAAGGGAAATGGCGGAGGGAACGGAATTTATCTTATGTTTTTCAGTGTTCATCCGTTTTTATGATCTCGAGAAATGGCGAGGCTACTTGTTTGAATGTCAAGGAGTGTGGAAGTCAGCATTGCATTGTATTACCCTGAGTTCTTGTGAAATGGCCTTTTTCCAGTCCTGCTCCGGGATGAAAGCGGAGAGTAAGAGAACGAGCTGGGAGCAGGATGGAGGTGGAAAAGAAAGAGAAGCGACTACGATGAAAGGGGAAGAAGTGAGAAGATATGAACATACTGAGGAGGGAAGGGGAAAAAGGAAGAGAGTTGGAAAGACAGATGGTGGAGGAGGAGAATAAACGAATTAAAATAGAAAGGAGATTGGAATCAGACGGAGTAAGAGAAGAATGGAATGGGGAGAACTGGAATGAGTGGAAATAATAGAAGGGAAAGGAATGGTATATGTGTGTGTAGATGTCATTTATGTTGTCTGCAGGGAAACGTAAAATTTGGCACTCTCCTTAATAGCCACAGTTGGTAGAAACAAAATTCAAAATCTTCTTACTTTATTAATCGTGCCTGCCTTAGTTGAACACCGTGTTTAATACCATAGATCCTAAGTTTGAACCCTGTATTTTACATTATCGTACGGACCACAGGGCCGGGAACCCATCGAGATCGCTCACAAAAAAACCGGCTTCTAAGAAATGTCACTTATGACAGGGGCGCGCTTGCGCGCTCGAAAGGGAGGAGGAGCGTACCTCAGTGCAAAAGTCTGACTTTCCTTCGAAGCTTTATTTCCCTGGAGAACAATTTCCTGGGGACGTTGCATTCATCAACTGGGGAAGAAGGATTTGGTTGCTGGGGGGGAGATCGGAATGAATTGAAGGGGAGACATTCAGAAAAGCTCTTGTGCAATGCTTGGTTAACCCTTTTGACTCTCATACGTTTATTAATTTTTTTCCTCTTGCTTTCACGGGGACTGTGTGACGGGAGAAGTGTTCGTATCTCTGTGGTTTTGTTTATATATATATATATATATATATATATATATATATATATATATATATATATATATATATATATATATATATATATATATATATATATATATATATATATATATATATATATATATATATACTTATAATTATATGTTATACGTGGCGAGATAGCTGCAAGTATTTAGTCGTCTAGCTCACAGTTTCATGGTAAAGATAACATATGAGAAAGAAGAGGGCAGCAGTAGGTTACTTCTTCAGAGTTCTTAAAGGTCAAGCATCTCCTCTAAATGGACGAATTTAGTCCACTCAGCCAGTGCAATAGATCTTCTTGACTTTAGAAATCTATAAGTTTTTCTTGTTTGATTTTCTTATCATAACACACTTTTTATATTTCACGTGATGCAATGAAATGATGATTTTGACCTATTCCGTATTTTGTACCCTTTTATGCTTTTGCTGTTATTGATACGAAGATAATTGTAGTAGAATTGTGCATAATGAGAGGCAATAGTAAATTTTTTATAAATTTTCCTTCTCATAAATTAGTTTTATTTGTATCCTGTATCCTTGTATACTATTTCTGCTAACGGTATCACTATACATGTACAAGGAAAACGCCTAATACGAACCTGTACCAAAATTTGGCAAACGCATTCTATTATTCATTCGTGAATTATGTTTACCGATTTACCGATAGACCATCACATGTAATGTTTTTATATCACATTTTTACCTTTCTTGTGCTGTGCGGTTAGTAACCGCTAATATTTTTATAAGTCGTTTAGGCAACCGCCGGTTAATCGTCTTTCCTCAGTTACAGCTACACTTCAGACGAACAAAGCGTCAAATGACGCAAAAATATTCTTTTCATTTACTGGGATGTTGACGTAATTCGTGGTTTAAAAGACGTTGCTCTCTACAGCTTTCACCTTTTGTCATGTTTCATGTAACTACAAATTTGTGGTTCCTGCTACAGATGCAAACTTCAAGTCAATACAGTCTTGAAGAAAGATTTTGTAGTTTTTTAGTTTTCTGTAAAAGAACACTATTGTGACAGCGTTGTCTGGCCATCCGCACTTTTTTTCTGTCCGCCCTCAGATCTTAAAAATTCCTGAGGCTAGAGGGCTGCAAATTGGTATGTTGATCATCCACCCTCCAGTCCTCAAACATACCAAATTGCAGCCCTCTAGCCTCAGTAGTTTTTATTTTATTTAGGGTTTAAATTAGCCATGATCGTGCTTCTGGCAACGCTATAGGATAGGCCACCACCAGGCCGTGGCTGAAAGTTTCATGGGCCGCGGCTCATGCAGCATTATACGCTGTACAGAAAACTCCATCGCGCCGAATAAACTTCGGCGCATTATTTTTTACTTGTTTTATTTTGTTCGGGCTGCAAAGATCAAGAGCCCGTGCCAGCACAGTGCCGGCTTAATCCAGGACCCACTTCTGGAAGGGAAGTGAGTCTTGGCGTAATCTGAAACGAACGAACCACAAGAGTTTTCTTCCTAGCTGTCATCGCGAGTGGCGCCACAGGTAGGCAAGGCGAGGAACTACTGCTCTTAAGATTTTCCCATCTTCTGCAAGCACCCGCTCTCTTTCGGAACAGTCTCAGATTCTCGCTCCTGCCTGCTCCTGTGTGAACGAAGTCTTATCGATTTTACGCCGTTACTAATAACCATATGCTATTATTGACTGGAATTCCTGTCGATCATCGAATGTATGTTTCTCAAAGATAGTAGTTGGCGTGTTGTGGGTAATTTGTGTATCAGTATTAACTTCTTTATTTGTCGTCAAAATAACAAAAATTTTTAATGCTTAATGTATTGTGTATGGAATGGAGTAGTTATGTATAATTCTAAGATGTGTTGTGTAGTGCTTTAAGAAGTTATTAATAATATTGTTTATTGACAACCCAGATAAAGGGGTAAATGCCTTGTCAGTTATACAGTTTTTCAAAATTGATCTTCTCATCATTATACTTGTATTTCAGTTATAGCGCACTTTACGAGGTTATGGCGCTCAGATATTCTTTTCTCATATTTTCCTTTCCAGATTTATTGATATCACAGATAAGGAATCATGGCCAAAGCTTTTATTCTGATCCCATTCGCATCCCTCCGTATTTTACGTATGCAAAGGCTTCCCCGTTTTCTTTTCCCTTCTGGCAATTTTCTACTATTCATTGGCCTTAGGAACGAAATTGAATTTTTACATTCTTTTATGAGGCCGTAAAATGAAAGGATGGAAAGATGACGACGACGTCTGTGGGAGTTGAAAGCGGATGAGGGCGAAGTCGGGTTTCGGTGGGAAAGGAATTCGAAGAAGAGAGATTCGCGGAAAGTTTGCCCGGAAAAAGGAAAGAAAGGGCAAGGGGAGAAAGGGGGCACAGAGACCCCTTATCAAAAAAAAAAAAATAAGGGGTTGTTTGTAACTGAGCTCTCTCTCTCTCTCTCTCTCTCTAATATATATATATATATATTTTTTCTCCATTTTGTAAATGAGTATATGTTATTCATCATTTGAAACAGCGTTTACATTGAAAAGCTTTATATATATATATATATATATATATATATATATATATATATATATATATATATATAATATATATATATATATATATATATATATATATATATATATATATATATATATATATATATATATATATATATATATATATATATATATATATATATATATATATATATATTTCAATATATATATATATATATATATATATATATATATATATATATAAAACTTTTTCAATGTAAACTCCATTTGAAAATTCCTTCCTTTCTCTCCATTTACTTCCTTCGGCATACTCTGTGTACTTTAAATGTTAACGGTCTCTCTCTCTCTCTCTCTCTCTCTCTCTCTCTCTCTCTCTCTCTCTCTCTCTCTCTCTCTCAGTACTCGAACACAGCAGCCAATTTGGGTATGCAAGCACGTTTACATCAGACGACTCAGTTAGTTTCGAGCAATTACCGAAGTTACGAGGAATACCCCAATAGGAACTCGTCGGCAGCATCTTCAAATGAACTGCGAAGGCTGTCGTCTTCTCTTGTCTCCACCTCCTCCTCCTCCTCCTCCTCCTCGGCCAAGAGGATGAGGGACGGGGTGAAATGTTAGAAAGCCCAAATGGGTCTCCAAGACAAGTTTCTTCACAAAGCTCCGACACCTGCCAACAGATGCTCGTCGTTGCGAACGTTAGGAAAATGAGCCTCCAAGTTTTACTTTAAGCACAACTCCTCCTCCTCCTCCTCCTCCTCCTCCTCCTCCTCCTCCTCCTCCTCCTGCTCATTTTCTGTAACCCCCTCTCGCTGCCAGCTCCATATCGTTGATCCTCGTTCGTCAAAGTTTCTCTAGTTTGCTCATTGGATTTATTTTATACGGAACAGCGTCCTTTTGATGAAATTTCTCGGTGGGAGATTGTAGTTTTGGAGCCTTCTCTCTCTCTCTCTCTCTCTCTCTCTCTCTCTCTCTCTCTCTCTCTCTCTCTCTCTCTCTCTCTCTCTCGTTTACGGCCGAGTTACGCGTTCGCAGCCGTGACACCGCTGGAAATGATATTTTCTGACCTAGCAGCTGTTTTACTGCAAAAACGGCGCTTCACGTAAATAACTTGATGCTTTTGCCATTCCCATCTGGGTGTCGCGACTATTCTTATCCGTGGTTGAGAGACGAAATCAAGCCTAGATTTATCTCATTCGCTGTAAAAGGGAAGTGAGATG
>NC_089767.1:2911629-2919129 GCF_040412425.1 Macrobrachium rosenbergii
TTTCATGCGTTTTACGTTTTATCTAACGAGCTCGTTGGCACGCGCTGCGCACGCTGGAACCCGGCGCTGCTGTCTCCCCTACCCTCCCGATCCTCTATCTACCCAGGCCCCACCCGGGGCGGACAAACAGGTTTGCAGATGGAGGGTGGATGCCTCCTGTACACTTCCGTTCACCTACCTACCCCGCCCCCACCCTGGGAGGACAAACCGGTTTACAGGGGGTGGGAGGCTGCGTCATGTCTCTCCTGCTGTCACCCGGGGGAGGACAAAACAGATCCACTCGGATTTGATTATTATAGATTATTGTGTTTTGTAATCCGCTTTCTCTACTGGATTAAGCGGGTTCCTGGTTTTTGTATGCCGCCGAGTTCTGACCACTAATATTGGCTAACTACTTGGTTAATAACAGACCGCGGAAAGGGCTCGTTGGTCTGCTTTTGGCGGAGATTCCAACCCCGGTCCTCCTCTCTAATGAGGATGGTGTCATCATCACTGGATTACCTGGCCCAAATTGGTCGTGTGGGTTTTGTGTGTTACATGTTTGTGTGTCTGTATGTGTGTGTCTGTGGCTCCAACTCTCTTGATTCTTGCTGCATCCTTGCAATGCTGTCAGTGAGGTTCTTGTTCTGCGGGCGTTCAATCGCTTCTCTCGCTTCGTCTCTTCCATTGTTCCTCCCATTTGCCCTATATGTTTATTGCTTTAAAACAGTATAATTGTATTTACACACACACACACACACATATATATATATGTGTGTATATTTGTATATATATATATGTATATGTATATATATATATATATATATATATATATATATATATATATATATATATATATATATATATATATATATATATATATATATATATTTTAATTCTCATAGAGACTTCTGCTTTTAAACTAATTGTTTTTGCCAGTTTCCTTACGGCGTTAATAACCTAGATTCCGGAACGACCATAAATCAGTCAACCAATCGCTTTATGAACTGGAGTCATCCCTTTCCTCCCCACTATTTCTTTGTTTATTTTCAACGCTCTCGTTGCGACTTCTTCTGAGCCTAATATAGATTTTTACTTTCGAGCCTAACGTAGACTTTTACCTTCGCAAGTCCGTCCTCTCTTCCTCCACTTCAAAAATCTTTAGAAATCGCCGCCACGTCCCGAAACTGCAGTGGGAAAGACCAGGTTTCAGTCAACCTCTATTTACTCTCGGCGGAGAGAGCAGAAGGTGGCCAATACTTGTGACGTAGATGAGGCTTCGCTTTCGTTTGATTAACTTAGGTGTCTTTCTGCCCGTTGCCCGTCAATGAAGTCCGCGGTCGGTAAGTGGGACCTCAGGATTGGCGGTGGTTGAGTAGAATAGAGGAAAAGAATCCAGAATTTAGGCCGTAGGCCAAGTGCTGGGACTATGAGGTCGTTCAGCGCTGAGACGGAATTTGACAGTTAAAAAGGTTGAAAGGTGTGACAGGAGGAAAACCTCGCAATTGCTCTATGATTCAATTGTTAGGAGAAGGTGGAAAGTAAGATGGAAGAAAGAGAATATGAGCGGAGTCACAGTCAAAGGAACGAAAGGGGGTTGCAGCTAGGGGCCGCAGGGACGCTGCAAAGAACCTTGAGCTATGCCTACATTGCACCTCACGAGGTGCAGAGTCAGTGCCCCCTTCCCTAAGGGGGCGTTAGTTGTGTGGGACTCTGATTCTTTGTGCTGGTGATGCATTTACTTAATTGGGGCGGCTTGACGCGATTGAATAAGAAGATAGCGTATGAAGCACATCGGCAGCACAAGCCGTTTTCCTCTTAATTAATCACTCGTTATTTTTAGTTTTCTGAAAAGAAAACTATTGTGCCGACTTAGTCTGTCCGTCCGCACTTTTTCTGTCCGCACTATTTTCTGTCCGCTCTCAGATCTTAAAAACTGCTGAGGCTGGAGGGCTGCAAATTGGTATGTTGATCATCCACCCTCCAATCATCAAACGTACCAAATTGCAGCCCTCTAGCCGCAGTAGTTTTTATTTGATTTAACGTTAAAGTTAGCCATAACCGTGCTTCTGGCAACGCAACAACACAGGCCACCACGGCCGGCTGAGAGTTTCATGGGCCGCGACTCATGCAGCATTATACCGAGACCACCGAAAGATAGATCTGTTTTCGGTGGCCTTGATTATACGCTTTACAGAAAACTCGATTGCGCCGAAGAAACTTCGAGGCATTTTTTACTTGTCTAAGTAAATTTTACCTTTGACACCACTCAAATAATGAACACTTCTGTCCACTCGTCAGGCTCTAAACAGTATGCCTAAATGGAATGGTGTTAGTTAATTTTTTTTTTTTTTTTTTTGGTGTGATTGATTTCTTGTAGTCTTTTGGAAAAACACGATGACCATTGAGAAAGAAGGCTTGGTTCCCTTGTCCCCGTTGGGTTTCTTATTTCAGGCAGTGCTAGTCATCTTTCCAAGTACCATGTATCCTGTTATTACACATGATTTTGGGTGTGTCGACACTACAGCAAAATATATTATGAACACATGTCGAAAAATTATTGCACCTAGCTGCGCCCGTTTGTTATTCATTATGTTACTCCCATACCTCATTTCCTTTCTTCAAACTTACTGCCCAACCTCTCTTAACTGTTACTTCTTAGTGCAGCTGTGGGGTCTCTTCCCAGTTCTACCTTCAATCCTTATACTTTATTTTTTTTTTTTTCTGGCTCTTTTATATCTTGCTGTCCAACCACTCCAACCCCGCTTTTCTCCGTCTTGAACGCTGAGTGGCCGAAATTGCCACTGTGCTTGGCTAGACAGCCTAAATTTCATCATTGAAAAATCAAATCGACAGAGATACACGATTCATAAAAGATGCAACTCTGCACAGTCGATTCCACTCAGCTGAGGTCATTCTCAGCGGAACGCGGGTCAAAGTGAGACCAAAACACGGTCAGAATGGCGGGGGTGGGGGTGAGGCCAGTCGTGTCAGGTCGGGCTGTTTTCACACCGAGTCATAGTTACTGTGTGTTGCTGATGTCCGCCGTTGTCTTACCTCTTTTTGAACTTGGCTTTAGCCCGAGTGTATAGCCCGTCAATCATTTCTTTGTCAGCTCGCAAACAAATTGTCCCTTACATGTATAGTCTCTGTATAACTGCAACGAACTGTGGTATTATTAATAAGGATTATTGTTTTGTAGAACCTTGTATTTTGATTTAAAAAAGAACAGGAAACGATTCCTTCATTAGATGAGACAAAGGTAATACGTCGATATGTTTTTACTTCAGTGTGAAAGGTTAAAAGGCGTTTTTATTTTTAATTGAACGAAAGAGACTGGCAATGCATTTTTATTTTGTTATTTTTCACGTAAACTAGGTTCTGAGATGAATCGTTATCTCTGGAATAATAGATCGTGTTGCTTTTGAAAGTTTCTCGATATCTGTCCAGTTTTCTGCCCTTTACTAGTTGATAGATTTTTGGTCTTTTATTTTTGTATTCGCTTGTTTTCACCCCCGGATGCGTCCCTGGGATTTTAACCTTCAGTCCCAAAGGTTGGAAGATTATTCGCAATATCGGTTTGTTGTCGGTGTTTGTGTGTGTGAGAGTGGTCTCTTTTATGTATATTGATTTAATCTTTTATTGCACAACCCTATATTATTATTATTATTATTATTATTATTATTATTATTATTATTATTATTATTATTATTATTATTATTATTATTCAGAAGATGAACACTATTCATATGGAACAAGCCCATCAAAGGGGCCACTGACTTGAAATTGAAGCTTCCAAAGAATATGATGTTCGTTAGAAAGAAGTCACAGAAGGTAATGGGAAATTGAGAAAGAGGAGATTACTTATTAAAAAAAAAAAGAAAAATCAAGAAATGAATAAAAAAAATGTAAGTAAATTATTTAAATGCAAGGAGAAATTGTATTAGGGTTGCATCTTCACTTGAACTTCTGAAGTTCCAGTTGCATGACATCGTCACGGAGGCAGTTCCATTGGGGTGTTGCCGTCAGTGTACCTCGCCTGGTGCACTGTAGGCATTGCTGAAGGGTGTTTTTGGCGTCTCCTTCGGCTTTGCACCCACTTTTTTAGCCTTTTATGGTATTTCCATTCCCACTTCCTTTCTTCAGTCTTGCTGTCTAACCTCCCTAATTATTACCTCTTCGTACTAATTTGTTTTCTTTTTCCTTCCAGTCCCATTTTTAGAATCATATACTTCACCTCCTTTATTTTCTGGATCTCTTTATTTTGTTGTCCAACCGCTCCAACTCCCTCATTTCACTGTCTTGAGCGCCGAATGGCCGAAAGTACCGAAGTCCTTGGCTTGACAGCCTCAGCTTCATAAATCATAAATCAGTCCTTTATTGCGTAAACTAAAACAGGATGCTGAACGTCATCCTTTTTTTTTTTTTTTTTTTTTTTTTTCTGTAAAAGAAAACTATTGTGACGACTTTGTCCGTCCGAGCTTTTTCTGTCCGCCCTCAGATCTTAAAGATTACTGAGGAAGCTAGAGGGCTGCAAATTACTACGCTGATCACCCACCCTCCAATCATCAAACATACCAAATTGCAACCCTCTAGCCTCTGTAGTTTTTATTTTATTTAAGGTTAAAGTTAGCCATGATCGTGGCTCTGGCATCGATATAGGATAGGCCACCACCGGGCCGTGGTTAAAGTTTCATGGGTCGCTGCTCATACAGCATTATACGGAGACCACCGAAAGATAGAACTTTTTTCGGTGGCCTTGATTATACGCTGTGGCGGCTGTACAGAAATCTCGATTGCGCCGAAGAAACTTCGGCGCATTTTTTTTTACTCGTCTTGTTATTGTCGTTGCTCTTGTCGCTTCTGCTTTATTTGTTATTCCTGATGTTTTTCAGAACTTTATTTGTGCATCGCCAGTCTGTCTATTTCACGAACAATGCGATGTTTTGTCTCTTGGTGAACTAACGAGTGTATTGAGGTAAAAAAAAGAAAAAAAAATATGCGTTTTGTGTTTGAACCGGAAAGTAAGTTTTAGATGTTTCACAGCATGGATAGGTCATTAATCAACTAGTGGGAGATGATATGTAAACAGAAAAGTGCATTCTTGTAGTGACAGACCTTTCATGGAGAAATATGCAATGAACGTTGGTAACAGAACAAAATGTTTTTAGTGAAGAAATGTTTTTTTTTTTTCGAGAGAAGAGGAATAATGAATGCGATGGATGTTGACATGTGAAGAAAGTACAAAACATTCTGGATGTTTGTGCATGAAAAAAGTAATGAGTAATTAAAGGTGGACAGAGTAATAAGAGTGGAATAGTAAAGTGTATATATATATATATATATATATATATATATATATATATATATATATATATATATATATATATATATATATATATATATATATATATATATATATATATAAACGCATCCCCGAGAGAAATAGTGAATGTGGTGAATGTTGACATGTGAGGAAAATGCAGAACATTCTGTGCATTTCTAATAAATAAAAAACAGATGAGTAACTGAAGGGAGAAAGTGTAATAAAAGAGGAATAATACAGCGCATATATATATATATATATATATATATATATATATATATATATATATATATATATATATATATATATATATATATATATATATATATATATATATATATATATATATAGCAACGCATCCCCGGCGTATTAATTAAAGTCCGTCAGGTAGAAAGAATAATTAAGAGGAAAACCGGCGGACGTGTGAATTGAAGGCTGAGAGCGATTGTTTTTGTTCTGGAGTGACGGAGTATTGATGGTTTCAAATTTGCTATTGGTTTATCGGTGTTCGGCATGACATGCTAATGAAGTATGCGCGTGTTTCGCTTTTTTTTTCCTTTTTATTATTTTCAGAGAGACAGAGAGAAGAAGGATGCTGGGCGTGTAAATATATTCTTTATTTATTTATTTTTTTTTTATTGATTATTCAGAGAGACAGAAGGAGAGAAAGATGTTGGGCGTGTAAAGATATTATTTATTTTTAAGCTGTTTATTTATTCAGAGAGAGAGAGAGAGAGAGAGAGAGAGAGAGAGAGAGAGAGAGAGAGAGAGAGAGAGAGAGAGAGAGAGAAGGATGTTGGTTGTGTGAATATATTGTTTATCTACTGATTTATTTATTTATTTATTTTTAAGTTATTTATTTCCTCAGAGAGAGAGAGAGAGAGAGAGAGAGAGAGAGAGGTTGTTTGATATGTAAATGAACTAACTTGATTGTTTTTATTTAGAGGTAATGAGTTATTCAGTACAATCAATGAATGGGGAATTCTGTAATTATTTTGTATGCACAGAACAACAACTGTGGACTGACAATAACCACTACGCTAATTACAGTCTTTCCAAGTCTCTGCTAACAAGAACAAGTAAGTTTCTTCGGCGCAATCGAGCTTTCTGTACAGCCGCTGCAGCATATAATCAAGGCTACCGAAGATAGATCTATCTTTCGGTGGTCTCCGTATAATGCTGTATGAGCCGCGGCCCATGACACTTTAATCACGGCCCGGTTGTGGCCTACCTTATATCGTTGCTGGAAGCACGATTATGGCTGAATTTAACTTTAAATAAATTAAAAACTACTGAGGCTAGAGGGCTGCAATTTGGTATATGTTTGATGATTGGAGGGTGATGATCAACATACCTATTTGCAGCCCTCTAGCCTCAGTAGTTTGAGGGGGGAGGGCGGACAGAAAGTGCTAACGGACAGACAAAGCCGGCGCAATGGTTTTCTTTTACAGAAAACTAAAAACATTTATAAATTTGGATGCTTTGAGAATGGCCATTATTGGTTTGGTAGCGGTACTGAATCTCCTAAATTTCATCTACCGCTATTCCTTCCTTTTCTGTACCTGCTGCCATCCTACACCCATCCAATCATCGTGGCATTCCCTTATATTCATATCCTCACCATCCTCCATTCGGTATACCCGAAGGATGGTAGCGCCGTCAGTAAACCTCACGTGGTGCACTGTAACCAGTACTAGAGGGTGTTTGCTGCGTCCCTTCGGTCCCTAGCTGCAACCCCTTTCATTCCTATTACTGTACTTCCATTCATATTCTCTTTCTTCCATCTTGCTATCCACCCTCTCCTAACAGTTGATTCATAGTGCAACTGCTTTGAGGGTTTCCTCTTGTTACACCTTTCAAACCTTTCTACTCTCAATTTCCTGTGGGCTCTGAATGACCTCATAGGCCCCAGCGCTTGGCCTTTGACCAAAATTCGATATTCTTTTCTATTCTATTCTAGTCTATTTTATTTTGTTTTGCTCTCCAGCCTCTCTAATAGTATTACAGTGCTTCTTTAGTGTTGTGCTTCATCTCCATTGTTTTCTGGATCTCTCTATCTGGCTGTCCAACTCCTCCAACTCCCTCGTTCACTGTCTTGACCGTTGAACAGCTTAAAAGTGACTCAGCGCTTGACTTTGTAGTCTAATTTTCTTAACTCTTCCTCATCGTCATCATCATTAAACCATTTATCCATT
>NC_089767.1:2924129-2956629 GCF_040412425.1 Macrobrachium rosenbergii
CATTGGTCGAACGGCACTAAGAATATGATGAAAACATCGGTCAAACGGTGCTAAGAATATTGATGGAAACATTGGTCGAACGGTGCTAAGAATATTGATGAAAAACACGAGTGAAATTCGGACGAACCTGTAGTAACGAGAATTGATATTTAATTTGATTTAGTCCGTTGATAATTGGTGATAATTGTCGTTGCCGTTTTAATGACCAGAAGGGTGCTGTATGGCAGATACTTAACAAGGCATTAACCGTGCCATTATATATATCGTTAGTTTTAACGACATTATGCTCGGAGCAGATATAATCAGGTGGTGTTATAATTGATGAAATTGATGGAGTATGAGTGGCTGTGTGCTATGACAGGTACAAATTTCCTGAATGCAGAGCACACTGGTATTATCTGAGGGTAAGATATTTGTGAATGTTTTTAAGTAAGGTGTCTTTTTTTTGTATTCAGAGGCTTCTGCAGTTGAGTGGCGAATTACATTTGCAGTTTTAGGAGCCATATCTTAAGACGAGTAGTGTATCTGTCTGATGAAAAAAGTACTGAAATATGGGTTTAGAAGGCGTATACCTTAGATATCGGAGGCGACTTGGGATACAATAAAAAAAAAAACAAATAAAAAATCCGCCGAAGTTTCTTCAGCGCATTCTAGTTTTATGTACAATCAAGTTTTCTATATAATCAAGGCCACCGAAAATAGATCTATCTTTTGTTGTCCTCGGTATAATGCTATATGAGCCGCGGCCCATGAATCTTTAACCACGGCTAAATTTAAATTTAAAATAAAATAAAAACTACTGAGGCTAGAGGGCTGCAATTTGGTATGTTCAATGACTGTAGAGTAGATGGTCAACATACCAATTTGCAGCCTTCTAGCCTCGGTAGTTTTTAAGATCTGAGGGCGGACAGAAAAAGTGCGGACGGACAGACAAAGCCGGGACAATAGTTTCCTTTTACAGAAACCAAAAATAAACAAAGCACAAGGTACATCTTAAAACGTTCCAGTGAGGAGACGTAGAATAGACGAGAAAAGAGAATAAAAAAGAAGAAAAAAACCTGATGACGGTTTCAGTGCCCCGCCATTCAGGGAGTGGCATTCGACGACAGATATCTCGCAGAATTATTAATGATATATCCATGGATGAAAAAGAAGAATAAGATAATGCGTATTAAAAATAAAAGACGCATCATTAATAACTTTAACCTTACGGGGTGGGGTAATTCGGGATGCATTACAGATGCATTGATTGTGAAGAAAATATTCGGTACACTCATTCTCAGTATGTTACAGAAAGTGTGTATGTGTGTATATATATATATATATATATATATATATATATATATATATATATATATATATGTGTGTGTGTGTGTGTGTGTGTGTGTGTGTGTGTGTGTATATATATATATATATATATATATATATATATATATATATATATATATATACACATATAATATATGTGTGTGTATGTGTGTTTGTGACAATACTAAAGAAAGAGTGGACTGTGGCAAATGGCATCTTGAAATGATTTTTCCTCTCTTTTCTTTCAGGTAAAGTGGAAGGGCTCACTTTCCTCTTGGTGGAGAGATCGGGATCCCGCTCGTAAAAAGGTATATAAAAAATCCCATGACAGTTTTCCTTCCCTCCCTCTTCTCGTTTTTTCTTTTTCTTTTTCTTTACTGACTTTTTCCCCTTCGTGCCTCTTTTCCACCTTTCTTCGTACACACCCCCCCCTTTTTTTTTCCTTATTTCTTATTTCCTTGTTTCTTATTTACTGTCTCTGATTCTAATTTCTCCTTTTGATTCATAATTCTTTTTATATTGTTGGGTAGATTCTGTAGTATCTTTTACCGTGAATTTTTTTTGTGGTTTTGCCTTGCCTTGGCTAAAATTGCTTAGCTAATTCTAATTTTTATTTATTTTTTCCTTTTTTGTGGATTTTTATCTTGCCTCGACTAAAGTTATTCAACAAATTAAAAATTTGTTTATGTATCTTACAATTTTTTGGGGACTTTTTTTTCTTGCATTAACTTAAAATGTGTAGCAAATTCTGAGTTTTATTTATTTACCGTACAACTGTTGTGGATATTTTTCATGCAGTTGCTAAAATTGTTCAACAAATTCAAATTTGTCTTTATGTCTCTTACAATTTTTTTTGGACTTTTTCTTCTTGCATTAACTAAAATTGTATAGAAAATTCTGAGTCTTATTTATTTACCGTACAACTTTTGTGGATTTTTTCTTGCAATGGCTAAAATCTTTGAGCAAATTTTAATTTTTTTTATTTGTAGTACATTTTTTTGTGTATATAATTTCTTCCACAAAAATTTGTTGGTTGGATTCTCCTTTTCGACCGAGTTTTCGAGGGTCAGATGTTTATAAAAGATATCTTTTCAGGGAGTGAGAAGATTAGTGGGACGTATTTTACATATTCTCTGTTCAGGGGAGCGGGTGGAGATTATAATTACACATAGATTTAGTTTTTTTTTTATTTTCAATTGGTCTGTTTACTCTCAAAACTAAGTCTTTTTTGTTTTTTTAAAGCCCAAAAGATTGATAGTTGTAGTGTTGCTTTTACTATAATTGTAGTGAAGTGACAAAACAATTGTTCATCATTACATACAATTATTGGTCTTCATAATTGTTGGTCAGTTTTTTTTGATGCCCTTTGTGGCTTTAATAATAAAGATACGACTTTATTCGGGATCATGTTAGATCATATAACATTAAAATTGTTGATTATGTTAGATCATTATAGCATTGTAATTGTTGATCATGTGAGATCATTATAATTGTTGATCATGTTAGATCATTATAATTGTTGATCATGTCAGATCATTATAATTGTTGATCGTGTTAGATCATTATAAATGTTGATCATGTGAGATCATTATAATTGTTGATCATGTCAGATCATTATAATTGTTGATCATGTTAGATCATTATAATTGTTGATCATGTCAGATCATTATAATTGTTGATCGTGTTAGATCATTATAATTGTTGATCATGGCAGATAATTATAATTGTTGATCATTTTAGATCTTTATAATTTCTGATCGTGTGAGATCATCATAAATATAGTTGATCATGTCAGATAATTATAGTTGTTTATCATGGTAGATCATTATAATTGATCATTTTAGATCAATGTAATTCGTGATCATGATATATCATTGTAACTACTGATTATGTCAGGTCGGTATAATTATTCATCATGTTAGATCATTATGATTGGTGATTATGCCAGATCCTTATAATTGTTGATAATATTAGATCATTGTAATTGTTTTTCTTGTTAGATCATTATAACTGTTGATGATTTTCTGTCATTATAATTCTTGATCATGTTAAATCATTAATTGTTAATCATGTTAGATCAGTATGATAGTTTACGAAAATGGAATAATTTAGTCATATTTACTTTGTTCAAATTGTTTTGGAATTTTGTTTATTAGTTTACCCCAAATTCTCAAATTCAATAAAAAAAAATGCAGCACAATATATATATATATATGTATATACATATATGTATATGTATGTATGTATGTATGTATGTATGTATATATATATATATATATATATATATATATATATATATATATATATATATATATATATATATATATATATATATATATATATATAATCACAATCTTCAGCAAGACTAATTTCAATTTAGTCGTATCTTTCTGGTTCAAATTTTTTTTTAATTTGGTTTTTTGTATACATCAAATTCTCAAATTCAAATAAAAACAAATCCTGCAGCACAAATATTTCCCAGCGCACACACAGAGAGTTGAAATGTCTTATAATGTTTTAAATTTAATCGCGCCCTAAATTCGAGGCTCTTTGAAAGTTGGTTATGATATTTTTAAGTAAAGTTCCCTCTTTACCGAGAGAGGGTTGTCAGACCTCACGGACCGGGAGGAGAAAGGCCCGATGTCATAAAATGCTTTCGTTTTAGTGGGGGATAATTTTCACTGTCGGAACGAGAGGTTAAATTGATAAGAGTTATCTCTCTCTCTCTCTCTCTCTCTCTCTCTCTCTCTCTCTCTCTCTCTCTCTCTCTCTTTTTCTTCTTTTTTTTCTATTATATAATTTGTTTGTACACTTAGCGATCAGTACAAGGGTCCGTAAGTGTATTAGTATCTACTGTAGTATTTTGGTTTACACGCACAATTATATACATGCATATAAATATATTTGTATGTATATATTTTATACATATATATGTATATTATACACACACACATATATATATATATATATATTTACATGTATATAGTATAAATATACTGTGTGTATGTATACATATATATATATATATATATATATATGCATATATATATATACATACATACATACATACATACATACATACATAATTATAGACAGGCAGTATCGCCTGAAGCACAAACTAATACTAACCTTCTTCCGTGGGGATTCGAACCGTCGACCATTGATACAGTGTATTGACTCTCCAGCAACATAAGGAATAAAAGGAAAGAGATTAGAAACACAATTGCATATGTATCATGTAATATATATATATACTTATATATATTTATATAATATATATATATTACATATATACATATGTATATATATATATACATGTACATTATGTATGTATGCATGTGTGTATGCCTAATCACAGTGTTTCATTATCTGTCCAAAAACCATGGACAGTCAATTCAAAGGGAAAATCGTGTAAGTAAAAGGAAAAATTACAGGAGCCATTTTTGACGCTTTAGATATTTGATGTAACCCAGTGCGCCGTGCGTAGCGGATACCATCTTGGATGAGTTATGGTTGAGTCTTTTGAATATTGAAATATCACCACCGAATGAAAATGAATTAGCGAAGAAAAATAAATGAGAGAAGGAAAATAAATGAGAAAGGGAAAATAAATGAGAATGAAAATAAATTAGAGAAGGAAAACAAATGAGAAAGGAAAATAAATGAGGGAAGGAAAATAAATTAGAGAATGGAAAATAAATGAGAAATGGAAAATAAATGAGAGAAGAAAAATAAATGAAAGAAGAAAATAAATTAGATAAGGGGAATAAATCAGAGAAGGAACATAAATGAGAGAAGGAAAATAAATGAGAGAAGAATATTAATTAGAGGAGAAAAATGCATTAGAGAAGGAAGATAAATTAGCGAACAAAAATAAATGAGAGAAGGAAAATAAATTAGAGGAGAAAAATAAAATAGAGAAACGAAATAAATTAGAGGAGAAAAATAAATTAGAGAAACGAAATAAATTAGAGAAGAAAAATAAATTAGAGAGGGAAAATAAATAAGAAGGAAAATAAATTAAAGGAGGAAAATATATCAGATGAGAAAAATAAATTAGAGGAGAAAAATACATTAGATGAAGAAAATAAACTAGAGGAGAAAAATAAATTAGATGAGGAAAATAAATTAGAGAAACATAAATTAGAGGAGAAAAATAATTTAGATGAGGAAAATAAATTGGAGGAGAAAAATAAATTAGAGAACGAAAATAAATGAGAAGAAAATAAATTAGAGAAGGAAAATAAAGGAGAGAAGAAAATAAATTGGAGGAGAAAAATAAATTAGAGAAGGAAAATAAATGAGAAGAAAATAAATTAGAGAAGGAAAATAAAGGAGAGAAGAAAATAAATTAGATAATAAAATTAAATTAGAGAAGGGAAATAAATTAGAGGAGGAAAATGAATTAGAGGATAAAATAAATTAGAGAAGGAAAATAACTGAGAGAAGAAAATGAATTGCAGAAGGAAAATAAATGAGAGAAAGAAAGTAAAGAAAAATACATTAGAAAAGGAAAATAAATGAGGCAAACAGAGTGTAAGAATAAAAAGTTCTAAAAGCAGACTCAAAGGCAAAACAAAGCTGACTCCATTGGTAAAAAAAAAGAGGCGCAAAATAAAGATTTGGCCAAATTCTCGTAACTTTTGCCATTCCGATATTATCGATATTCAGGAGCTCCACTCTGCGCCTTCTCCTTGGGTTTGCGGGCGTGTGGGCGCGCTTTTGCTGATTGTGATTCCTTCTATAAAGTCTGCGTTCATTGTCTTTCTCTGTAAGCCTCCTTTGCATGCCAATGAGGGAAGGAGTGTATACTATGGTGCTCCCCATTGAATGGAATTGGACTCTCTTTAGCGCTCTCGCAGAAAAAAATGGAATTAGATGTAGGTGGCGTCTCTCTCCAAAGGCTTCTTCGGATTTTGACTTCGCTTACCTTAGATTTTTTCGTGGCTATTTTCGCTTTCTGTTTATTTTATTTTCGTGCGGTTATCTGCGAGTAAGAAACGACGGTGAATTTGGGAGTTCATCTTAAATGTATTTTTATTTTTTAGTCTTCTGTAAAAGAAAACTATTGTGGCGGCTTTGTCTGTCCGTCGTCACTTTATTCTGTCCGCGCTTTTTTCTGGCCGCACTTTTATTCTGTCCGCACTTTTCCCGTCCGCCCTCAGACCTTAAAAACCACTGAGGCTAGAGGGCTGTAAATTGGTATGTTGACCATCCACCATCTAATCACCAAACATACCAAATTGCAGCCTTCTAGCCTCGAAAGTTTTTATTTTATTTAAGGTTAAATTTAGCCATAATCGTGCGTCTGGCCACCACCGGGCCGTGGTTAAAGTTTAATGGACCGCAGCCATACAGCATTATACCTAAACCACCGAGAGAAACTTAGGCGCATTTTTACTTGTTTGAGGGAAGGAACTAGTTCGAGATTTTTCGCCTTTTTTCCTTGTGATGAGAAGAAAATAAATGTTGGTTTATTTCTTGGGAAGAAAACATTTCGGGGTGTTTCATCGAATGACTTTTATGTCTTTATTTCTGGAGAATAAAAGGAAGTACTTGCCGGAGTCCTGTCCACATCACATTTCAGGTTTTTTACTTGGATCTTTGTCTGAGAGGAGAAATGGTTGTGGGCATTTTAGCTTCGTCTCTGTTACTTGTTACTGCCGGCTGTCAGTGATCTTTTTAACGTAATCTCCTGTTGTGCAATATATACTTGTAAAAGCTCTGAGCTGGAGCGCTTTATTCTTTACTAAATCGCCTGCAAGTATTGGTCTGTTGTAATCACTTTGGTTTTGTTCTTTGTGCAAGCCGACTGTTAATGCAGTTGTAGAAGAATGTATATATGTGTGTATGTATATATATATATATATATATATATATATATATATATATATATATATATATATATATATATATATATATATATATATATATATATATTATTATTATTTTTTCTATATTTTTTATTATTTTTCAAGTTTTTATTATTGCAGTTGTAGAAACGTTTGAATATTTATATAAATGTGATTATTATTTTTCCTCAACTCTTTTTTTTTTTTATTATGGGAAATGGTTACTATCATGATATCTAAAACGAAAGGAGAATGAAATGAGATAATGGAATATTTAAGGATTGCCTTTTAAAACTACGCTCCTTACACCAGATCTATCCCTAACCGAGTTTTTTTTAGAAAGTATGTTTTTTAGAGTATATCGAAATGCTATTTTATTGATAATATTACGTTATGTACCAGCATTTTAGTTTTCTGTAAAAGAAAACTATTGTCTGCTTTGTCTGTCCCTCCGCACTTTATGCTGTCCGCACCTTTTTCTGTCCGCACTTTTTTATGTCCGCCCTCAGATTTAAAATCTACTGAGGCTAGAGGGCTGCAAATTGGTGTGTTGATCATCCACCCTCCAATCATTAAACATGCCAAATTGCAACCCTCTAGCCACAGGAGGTTTTATATTACCTTGGGTCAAAGTTAGCCTTAATCATGCTTCTGGCAGCGATATAGGATAGGCCACCACCGGGCCGTGGTTAAAGTTTAATGGGCCGCGGCTCATACAGCATTATACCGAGACCACCGAAAGATAGATCTGTTTTCGGTGGCCTTGATTATACGCCGTAGCGGCTGCACAGAAAATTCGATTGCGCTGAAGAAACTTCGGCGCATTTTTTACTTGTTATTTATCGTTCAGTACTTGTATACATCGAACTGGATACATAACATACGTATAAAGATGTACAAATTTATGTGTATGAAATCTTGAGGGGTGAACTTTACCGCGAGGACTGCTCAAGATTCCGTCAGTGTAATTTAAAGTGAATCTCATTACTGTGTGCAGCATTTATATTCCGGAGAAGTCTTGGTGATAATTAACTTAAGGTCACTAGACTTAGTTCCCAAGGCTTAGTTGCGGCTTATTGTATTAACAAAGTCCTAAATAATTCTCAAGGAGAGAGAGAGAGAGAGAGAGAGAGAGAGAGAGAGAGAGAGAGAGAGAGAGAGAGAGAGAGAGAGAAATTTATCCAAGGATAAAGAAAACAGGTACCAACAACATAGGTCCGGAGCTCATGGACCCTGGCTAAGAGTTTCATGGGCCGTGGCTAAAAATTTCATACAGCATTATACGCTGTACAGAAAACTCGATTGCGCCGAAGCAAATTCGGAGCATTTTTTTACTTGTTATTGATTGATCTGTCTTTAGTTCGAGGATGTAACCAAATTCAGATGATGGCTCGATGTTCATACACTCAAGACGTTGTTCCGTAGCTGTACAGACGTAGCCTGGTGGTCGTAGTCACTGTCTAAGTTTCTAAACCAGGCAACGATTCGGATCCTGCCAGGGACGAGACACTTATCAATTATAGTTTCCCCTTGGGTCTAGATTGTTCCCAAGGTGTAGTGAACTGGATATTAAATGACGTTTGTGGCTTGATGTTTATGAACGTCGAAACAACCACGCTTGTCTAAGTGACAAAAATTATATATATATATATATATATATATATATATATATATATATATATATATATATATATATATACTGTATATATATATTTATATATATATATATTATATTATATATATATATATTATATTATATATATATACATATATATATAGATAGATATATGATAGATAGGTAGATAGATGTATAAATAATGTATATATATACTATATATATGTATATATATATATATATGTATTATATATATATATGATTGTGTGTATGTATGTTAATGTTTTACTTATATATGTGTATATATATATATGTATATATATACATATATATACATGTATATTATACAGCATATATGTGTGTGCATATAAATTTATATATATGAATGTATGTGTGTATGTATGTTAAGGTTTTACTTCTGATCAAATGTTTCTTAGCAAGAGTTTGGGAAGTTCGTTGAAGTTTGCAGATGTTGCAATTGATTTAAACTTCAGGAGTCAGACTGCTGACGTGATTGCTCTCCCCTTTCTAGTGTTTCTTCCTCGGCATTTGTAAATACAATTTGATAATATGAGAGAGAGAGAGAGAGAGAGAGAGAGAGAGAGAGAGAGAGAGAGAGAGAGAGAGAAGTATAATTGTTTTTTCAAGTGATTTTTGCCCTCCGGGCGCAAATGAATCCAATTATCGAACCTTTGACAGAACCGCATCCTGACCTTCAGTTCGCGATTGAATTGTTTTCGGTAAGTAATAATCGTGGTTAGGCTCTCTCTCTCTCTCTCTCTCTCTCTCTCTCTTGTCTCTCTCCTTCTCTCTCTCTCTCTCTCTCTCTCTCTTGTATGTTTGTTTTTTGTCTTCATGACTCTCTCTTTATTTATGTATTAACTCTCTCTCTCTCTCTCTCTCTCTCTCTCTCTCTCTCCCTCTCTCTCTCTCTCTCTCTCTCTCTCTCTCTCTCTCTCTCTCAAGGAGATGAGCAAAAAGACATAGTGGATTTATTATTATTATTATTATTATTATTATTATTATTATTATTATTATTATTATTATTATTTTACAAAAACAGCTAGTTATTTGTTTATATTACCTAGCCTTAGATTATCGATTTTTTTTACTATTATTGTTTTATTGCGCCCATTGCCAAATCAGCTTTCATTGTGTGTAGAGTTAAGCTTATTTGAAAATATTGAGCGAGCCGTATGCATTTGCTTTTCAATTTGCGTGATCCACTGCATCAAAACGGCTTTCGTTAATGCCTTCCTATGCTTCTATTTTTATGGGGTTTTCGTTCTCTCTCTCTCTCTCTCTCTCTCTCTCTCTCTCTCTCTCTCTCTCTCTCTCTCTCTCATAGAAGAACCTTGACTGCAAAGACGCTTAGCTCTTGTGGTGAGATTAAATAGGTGGAAATAACGTGTTTCGGTACCACATCTTCATATTAATATCATAATTTTCATTATTATTATTATTATTATTATTATTATTATTATTATTATTATTATTATTACATGAGGTTTTTACAGAAAGTGTTTAGAAAGTCCAGTGGCCATGTATGAATGAAGAAAACAAACAAGAAAGAGATATTAGAGATATAATTATTAACAAACAAGGCTAAAATAATATGTGAGAGGCTATCAAATAAATATGCGAAGGAAAATACACTGTCCTTAACTGCTCATTTACAACGAAGGGCCATGGGACAGAGGCTATTTCTCAGCCAAAAGATTGAAGAATAATATTTGTATGGAAGAAAGGTATTTAGAGCACCCCACAGTATCCTTGATTAATTAGAGTACAAGAAGCTGTATTTGCTAAATTCCTCTCACTGAATAACATCATAATATTAGCGTTAGTTTCTTAAGGAAGAGAGAGAGAGAGAGAGAGAGAGAGAGAGAGAGAGAGAGAGAGAGAGAGAGAGAGAGAGAGAGACGGGGGGTGGGGGTTGTTAGGGGGAGTTAGTGCTTTTGGACTGAGAAACTATCTTGGAAACCATGTCATTTCTTTAAATTTTTTTTTCAAGCTTCTGTGTACTATGTATATGTATGTATGGATGCTTTCTCTATTCACAGAAAATTCATTTTGTTTGTAAACACCAAAACTTGTTGATTGCGCAACAGGCAATGTATTTTGTAATGGTAGATACGTATTTTTTCTTGAATATCTACCAGGTATTTTTCGCTCTCTGATATTTTTAGTTGCCTGTACAAGAAAATTATTGTGGCGGTTTTGTCTGTCCGTCCGCACTTTTTCTGTCCGCCCTCAGATCTTAAAAACCACTGAGGCTAGAGGGCTGCAAATTGGTATGTTGATCATCCACCCTCCAATCATCAATACCAAATTGCAGCCCTCTAGCCTCAGTAGTTTTTATTTTATTTAAGGTTAAAGTTAGCCATAATCTTGTTTCTGGCAACGATATAGGAGAGGCCACCACCAGGCCGTGGTTAAAGATTCGTGGGCCGCGGCTCATACAGCATTATACGGAGACCACCGAAAGATAGACCTATTTTCGGTGGCCTTGATTATACGCCGTACAGAGAAGTCGATTGCGCCGAAGAAACTTCGGTGCTTTTTTTACTTGTTTTTTTTTTTTTTGTCACCTACTTACAGGGTTGGTTTTCTCATTGTATATTGATGTAGAAAATCCACCAGAAATTCCTCCCAACAGTTAAATAAATATTGATGACCATAAAGAGTCTTCCCTATTGATCATCGTCTAAACTCGGGTCTCAGTTTTTTCGATCCAGTGGTCTTTAGGTATAATAATTTAATGTCCTCTGGATCCATATAGCTTTGTCTTAAGCGTCGAATGCACGTCATTTGTTTAGTTTATGCTTCAGTACGTGAATAATTAGCCTTATGTAAATGCCTACGACCTGGGTCAAGAAAGGTGAAGCATTGAGCCTCAAGGAAGCGTTGAACCCGCTAGGAAGCCAGAATGCTTCAGCACTTGAAAACCAAATGCGCTCCATTTCGATATATATATATATGTTAATGTTAAAGCGTCCATACCATTTTTCATTCTCCTATATTTTCTCCATTCCTTCATTTTGCGTTTGTGAGCATCCCTCTCCCTACTACGCTATTAGCCAGCTATTGCTAATACACGCATCCATTTAGAGTTGCGGAGTCGTCAGAAACAAATTTCATCTCCCGAGAGGCAATCCGTCCCCTATGGCGTCCATTTTCAAGAGATGTCGGCTTCACTCCCTTGAATCGCACACATAGTCCCTTTAATCCTTTGTTTAAGATGTGCCATTTCCATGGCTTCATTTCCTAATTTCTATTTCTGGTTTTATTCTTCTTGGATCCTGACATATGTAGGGCATCGTTCAAAGTTTTGTGATATTTTTGGGTGAAGAGTGCATTTATGTATATAATATATATATATATATATATATATATATATATATATATATATATATATATATATATATGTGTGTGTGTGTGTGTGTGTGTGTGTGTGTGTTGTGTGTGTGTGTGTGTGTATGTATAAAACTAAATCAAATGTTGAAAATATGGAACGTGATAAATATATAAATAAAGATAAAACTAAGTAAAGTCACCTAGCGGATCGAAAGGCCTCGCACCACTCCAGTGTTATCCCATTTCCTTCAAGAGGGCATTTTATCTCTATTTACATATATATATAGTGTGTATATATATTATTGAATTTTTTTCATTCCATCATGACAAACCACCTTATTCACAAACACTAAGATGCAAATGTTGTTTAATATCCAATTCGCTCTGCCTCGGAAATAATACCGAAGGGGAGTTGTAATTGATAAGTGGCAGTCACCTGGTGGATTCGAACTACCGACAGCAACTACCTCAGACTTCAGTGATGAGTTATCCTATCACTGGACTATCAAGAGAGGTACGAGTATAATTGATGCCGACTCTGCCATGCATATGCCCGTCGAACGCCGCTCTATCTTCCCCAAATCTCCACTCATCTCCCACTCCCCTTTTCTGGGTCTTTAAACCACCTTAGTGCCCACAGAATCCCAGGTGTCACTATCACGTAGTGTTCACACCACGGTTGTGCGAAGGACATGTCCAAGCCATCTCCTTACCTTTCATCTGTAATAGTATAATTTTTAAGTCTATCCCACCATTTGACTCTTAACAGTGTTTTTGAAACTTTATTCTCAAATCGGCAAAATCTTTTCTTATTGGGTGTAGTTTCATTGCAGGCAGGGCACCATGATTCAAGTATATATATATATATATATATATATATATATATATATAAAAATATATAAGCATTAAAAGAAAAAGAAAGAAGATATAATTATATATATGTATATAATAATAATTATATATCTATATGTATATATATATATATATATATATTATATATAATATATATATATATATATATATATATATATATATATATATATATATATATATATATATATATACACATATGTATAATAGACATTATATGCACGCATCTGTTAATAGCATAAACAATTGATAACTAAAAAAAAAAAAAGATGATGAACTCAAGTATATATCACCATGTTGTGTTGGGAGCAACCGCGCATTCCCTGTCACTGCCCCTGATGTTATCTCCTCCTTTCCTCGGAAGCTGTTGCGAATAGTTTTATTGCTTTTTGCCTGGCAGGTATGTGCGCTGCTGGGGTCGGGGGCGGGGGCGGGGGGGGGGGCGTTGCCAGTCAGACCGAGAACACAGAACCTGGTTTGTTTTGCCGAAACCGCCAATAGAGAGCCCAGAGACTAATCCTGGAATCGGAAACACGAAATAGGCCTGGAGGCCGAATTGCATATTAAGTGCTTCACTTGCTGCATTGTTTGGGGTGACCCTTCTCCCCCCCCCCCCCCCCCCCCCACCCTCCATCTCTCTGTGTATCCTCCTCAGCCCCCTTCCCTCTTCACCCACCCTTGCCGTTGAGGTGGTGAGGGGGTTAAATCATTAGTGTAGTAGACTGGCGTCACAAAAGCGGTGGTTATTGAAGGCATAACATTTGGTGGCTCACTTTTATTGTCACTGTTGTAATATTGAGGCTTAGTGGCAGTGAAATTCCTATGATTTGGAATTATTCCTTTTATTGTTTACTTTTATTTTTTGCTTATTTATTTATTTTTTGTCATTTGTACAGTGCCAATGTATTGTCATTTTTTGTTTGACATTTTTTCTGCATTTACTCTTGCCACCTCTCTCTCTCTCTCTCTCTCTCTCTCTCTCTCTCTCTCTCTCAGGTAGTCTATTTTTTTCTCTGTACGGGGAAATATTTTGCTGAATATTTGTTTTACAATGTGCCCTGTCCCCTCTTGCTACTCTCTCTCTCTCTCTCTCTCTCTCTCTCTCTCTCTCTCTCTCTCTCTCTCACAGGTAGTATATTTTTCTTTCTTTTCTGCAGATTTTTTGTATTACACTGTGACTTGTCCCTCGCCTCTCTCTCTCTCTCTCTCTCTCTCTCTCTCTCATCACCTGTCGAAACCCCTCACTTAACCCTCATCGAATGCCTCTCTCGTCCCTTTCTGTCTGCCACACTCAATTCCCTTCCTCCCTCTTCTTCTCCCCTACATGCACGACCTACGTTCTTCACCTTCCTCCTATTCCCTAGGTAACCCCTCCACCAACCCCTCTTCTTGTATTCTCTGGGTTCGTCCTGTGCTTAGCGTTGTCAGCCATCTCTTGTTGTCAGCTGATTTCAGTCGTCTTGTTGGATGGGATCAGCTGTTCTCAGCCATCTCTTGGTGACAGTAGGTTTCAGCCATTTGTTGGATGGCGTCAGCTGTTGTCAGCCATCTCTTGGTGACAGTAGGTTTCAGCCATTTGTTGGATGGCGCCAGCTGTTGTCAGCCATCTCTTGGTGACGGTAGGTTTCAGCCATTTGTTGGATGGTGTCAGTGTTGTCAGCCATCTACAGTATTGGTGGCATATGATTTCAGCTATTTGTTTGATAGCGTCAGCTGTTGCCAGCCATCTCTTGGTGTCAGGTAATTTCAGCCATTTGTTGGATGGCGTCAGCTGTTGTCAGCCATCTATTGGTGGCGTGTAATTTCAGCTATTTGTTTGATGGCGTCAGCTGTTGCCAGCCATCTCCCGGTGTCAGGTAATTTCAGCCATTTGTTGGATGGCGTCTGCTGTTGTCAGCCATCTGTTGGTGGTATGTAATTTCAGCTATTTGTTTGATGGCGCCAGCTTTTGTCAGCCATCTCTTGGTGACTGATAATTTCAGCCATTTGTTTGAAGGCGTCAGCTGTTGTCAGCCATATGTTGGTGGCATATAATTTCAGCCACTTGTTGGATGGTTCCAGCTGTTGTCAGCCATCTATTGGAGACATATAATTTCAGCTGTGTTTTGGTTGGTTCCAGCTATTGTCAGCCATCTCTTGGTGACAGAGAATTTCAGCCGTGTTTTCGTTTGTGTCAGTAGTCAGTCATCTTTTGGTGCCAGTTGCCTTGGTCTGTAGTCCTCTCTCTCTCTCTCTCTCTCTCTCTCTCTCTCTCTCTCTCTCTCTCTCGACTTCGTTGACGTTGTTTTAGTAATAATTACTTTGAACGTGTGGTTTGGTGTATCGTAGCATAATATGCAAACACTAATTTTAAAATTCTCTTGGAATTTGAAATTTTGCAAAGGTATGCTACCACATGACTAGAGCTTTATTCCTCTGACTTTACTAGCTTTCTTTTACTTTATCACTGGTCGTATTTCTCTTTCGTTAGCGCTGTAAATTTGTATTATTTGATTTGAATAGTATTTGGCCTTGTACCACTTCAGTCTTGACGAACAGGTTTTTAGCGGAACCACGCTCTTTAGTCAATGGTTTTTTGTGTCTTTTTCGTAAAAGAAAACTATTGTGCCGGCTTTGTGTGTCAATCCGCACTTTATTCTGTCCGCCCTCAGAGGCTAGAGGCCTGCATATTGGTATGTTGATCATCCACCCTCCAATCATCAAACATACCAAATTGCAGCCCTTTAGCCTCAGTAGGTTTGATTTTATTTAACGTTAAAGTTAGCCATAACAGTGCGTCTGGTAACGATATAGGATAGGCCACCACCGGGCCGTGGTTAAAGTCTTTTTGGGACGCGGCTTGTACAACATTATACCGATACCACCGAAAGATAGATCTATTTTCGGTGGCCTTGATTATACGCAGTAGCGGCTATAGAGAAAGCTCGATCGGCGCGTTTTTTACTTGTTTTTGTGCATGAACTTCCCCATTGTTCTGCCATTACCACACTGCCAGGATTAATCGACTTTCCATTATACTACCCCGTAAGATCTCGTATTACACTACCTGTGTGTTGAATAATTCCCGCCTGTCCGACAATGTGCCGACGATTTTTCCAGACGGAAACTCTCGCACTCCCTGAATTTGTTTATTTTATCTGATTTCATCCGGAGATTCCGTCGGTTCCCCTTTAAAGTCCTTTCTTTGCGGCCTCCTCCAAAGTACTGAAGTACTGGCGGAGTAAGGAGCGCCCTTCGTGTGGAGAGGCGCGTATTAAATTGTGCCACTGTCTTCTTCGCTTCATTTGCAGTGTAAAGATTTTGCTTTTATGTATATATATATATATATATATATATATATATATATATATATATATATATATATATATATATATATATTTAAGCTAAGTATGATTTTTTAAAATTTTGGGGAGTATATTTTTTAGAGTGAATAACTTTTCTCTAAAAGTAATTTTGTTGGTTATTCCCTTATACCACAATTTTTTAAAACACCCATAGTTCTTTATGTGTTAACTTCTTTGGCAGTATTGCCTTTTTTGAAATGTTGTTAACAAATACTTTTCCACTTTAATATTTCTGTGATTTTTATTTTTAAGGACGCTTAGTTTGACATTATACAGTAGTATTGTTGTATTTAATTTGCTTTTATCTTTTTTTTGTATGGTATTATATACTGCCCTGAATTTGAAAACTACAGTATCTGCAAAATTTTCGAGATTGAGATATGCGACCTATTGGGCTCGTGAGAAACACTAATACACAAGTTACTGCAGTTTGAGAATGATTCTTCAGTGCTTTATTGAGGGTGTCCCATTTGCAGTAAATGGAAAATCAGTAGTAAGGCAGGGAGAACTGCAGTATCTACCATTTTTCTCAGTGTTGTATTTTTGCAGATATTGCAGTCTTCCATTTTAGGGCATTATAGTGTAACAGATATACATTTGCTATTTTTCTCTAGAGGTTAATTAACAGATGAATTACTTACTGTGTCGCTTGATTCTTCTTTATACTTTTTGAAATATTCAGTATTCTGTGAGACACACCACGCACATAGCAATTTTGGTGCACTGTATACTCATTGTATATAGTGTCAAGTCCTCAGTCCCTATCAAACGTTCCCGTTGGGGGTGTAGAGCCGCGTGAGGTGCACTGTAGGCATTACTTAAGGTTCTTTGCAGCACCCCTTCTGTCCCTAGCTGCAACCTCATTATTCGTTTCACTGAACCTCCATTCATATTATCTCTCTTCCATCTTGCTATCCACCCTCTCCTAACACTTGTTTCATAGTGCAATTGCGAAGTTTTCCTCCTGTTACACCTTTCAAGCCTTTCTGCTCTCAATTTCCCTTTCAGCGCTGAATGACCTCATAGGACCCAGTGCTTGGCTTTTGGCCTAAACTCTGCATTCCCTTTCATTCCTACCAAACGCGCTGTCGCATTCTGGTCGGTTTTGTTGACAGAATTCGCGGCGTTTAGATTTTGTTAATGGAACCTGTTTGGGCAGAGTTGACCCAAACGTTTGTCCGGTGTTTGTTGCGACTTAAACGTTTGTTCTGTGTGTGTGTGTGTCTTCCGGCCTCTTTGTACCCGCTCGCCTCAAGCACCGACTTTACAAGCACGAGGGGGGAGGGAGGGGGTGCCTGGGTCGGTCCTTATCTGTGGGAAGGGGGTCTGGGATCAAAAGGGTGACAGCTTGTCGATGATTAGAGAAGGCAGAATATCCCCTCCCCTCGCCCCCTTCTCCTCTCTCTCTCTCTCTCTCTCTCTCTCTCTCTCGTTTAAGGGAATGAGTATGAGTTAAAGAGATTCGTTAAATAGAAAGATGATATTTATTTAAATAATGATCCGCATCTCTCTCTCTCTCTCTCTCTCTCTCTCTCTCTCATGGAAGGGAAGCGATAGCTTATGAGCTAAGAGATTGTAAAGCATGGGCTAAAGATAAAATTTATGTAAATAATGAGCCACCTTTGATGAAGTTGATATTTAGTTTAGTCATCCTCTCTCTCTCTCTCTCTCTCTCTCTCTCTCTCTCTCTCTCTCTCTCCGTCAAACATACACCGTTGCCGATAACAATACCGGTCTGAGCAACGGAGACCAAATCGTGGGTGAACAGAATATTGCTCTCGAGCAGACAAATTGGGGGCCAAAGCCAGGACAAGGCCGTGAGAGGGACCTCGCAGAATACACACTTAAGGTCGTTTCGCCCGTTATTCGGCCGTTGTTAGGTCGACCTTATAGTTTCCGTGGAGCGATGGGCCATGCGGCGTATGCTGCCCGTCACCAGGCATTAAGTTGGCAGGCAAGTAAGTGTTCCTGCTCTGGGAAATAGTATTCTTATGTATGAATATTATATATATATACACACATAATATATATATATATATATTATATATATATATATAATATATATATATATATATATGTATATATATATATATATATATATATATATATATATATATATATATATATATATATATATATATATATTTTATACACACATCTATATATACATAAATATATATATATATATATATATATATATATATATATATATATATATATATATATATATATATATATATATATATATATATATATATATATATATATATATATATATATATATATATATATATCTTATACACACAAGGCACATTCATACCAACTACGCATGTTAGGCTTTCAATTAGACGAGATGGTTTAAATTCTACTTTCTTTAATTAACAAAGTAAGTACAATTTAACAAGTACTAGCTTTCGAAGCCATACAGTACAATCTGCTTCATCAGGCACTGCTATCTAAACCAACTCGTCTCACTGAAGCCTAACACGAGTAGTAGGAATATATATACACAGTGAAGTTGTGTGGCAATTTTGTGATTTATATATATATGTGTGTATATATATATATATATATATATATATATATATATATATATATATATATATATATATATATATATATATATATATATATATATATATATATATATATATATATATATATATATATATATATATACACACACACACACACATATGTGTGTGTTTGTGTGTGGAGTGTGTATTCCACTATACCCTTGTGATTTTTAGATAAATAATGTGAAGTAAAAAACTACTTGATCTGTTGATATTCCTTTCATTATGCATAAAATTTGAAACAAGATGCAAGGGGTCAACTGTAGTGAAAAAAACACTAAAGGAACATTAGAAATGCTTCATGTGAAAATATCGTTTCTTACATATCTGGTCCAAGGCAGTGATGCAACACTCGGGTTTTTCGACCGAAAAAATATTAACATATATAATTCCGGTATTGTAATTATATACGGATAGGAAAAGAATTGTCGAAAAACAGAATGACTTCTCAGTATCGATTTCTGCTATATATCCAGTTTTAATAATATAATTTTGTGAACTAAAAATGATTGATATGAATTAATCCTAGCTTTAAGGAATTGCTGCCGATATTATGTTGCGTATAATCCTTTTGGTAAAAAGGTTAATTTTCCTTTCTGATAATTAAAGTTTTTATTCATTTTAATCTACAAAGCATTCAAATGTATTTCGGCTTTGTAAATACCTTATTGTTAAGTAAAAGAGAATCATTAGCTAGGTATTAAAGAGAAAATGTCAGCTAAAATGTCACGAATATTTGTAAGCTAGTATGTGTGTGCGGGTATTTTTAACTATTATTATTATTATTATTATTATTATTATTATTATTATTATTATTATTATTATTATTATTATTATTATTATTATTATTCAGAAGGTCAACCTTATTCATATGGAACAAGCCCACAGAGGCCATTGCCTTGAAATTCAAGCTTCCAAAGAATATTATGGTGTTCATTAGAAAGAAGTAACTGAAAGTAATGGGAAATATAGAAAGAAACGATCACATATTAAAAAAAAAAAAAACAAATTAACAAATGAATGAATAAATAGATGAAAACGTGAGTAAATTATTTGTCCTCATAACTGATAGATTCTCTTCCCTTTATCACGGTAAACTTTGGCCAGATAAGAAAAGAGACAACAGGACCTTTTCCCAGCGGAGAGAAAGAAAATTGGGGGTAAAAAATAAGGACTTGCCCACTGATAAGACTTGACTTCTTCGCGAAACGAGGGAATAAATATTTATAACGAGCTGGAAAGAACTTACGAATAGTCTTGACTAGGTAAGCTCTCCAGGACAAGCCCGGAGCGCCGTGAATACCCAAAATGTAGACAGGCAAACACTCTCAATTATCTTTTCCCCAAACGGAATCGGAGGAGAAGAAGATGAGAGCAAACGGATCGCCGAGCTGCGGGGATCCCCTGTAAATATTCTCTCAGGATCAGAGTGAACAAAAGAAGGAAAAAGCAATTCAGGGTTGGTTCCGAACTACAAAGGACGCCTTGAACGTGAATTGGCGATGTCATGTTTATTTTCTGCTGTAGCAAATGGTCTCCAGTCTGTTTGTTTTGCCCTCCTAGGAACTAACTGGAACCTTCGTCGGTCTGAGTAAGGCGAAAAGAGGCTAAATGTTCTCAAATGAATCATGGTAGTTATAGGCAGTTTGCAAAAGAATAAGGGCTCTTGTTCCATATATTTACATATGCCAGGCACTCGGAGTTAGTTGTTTCATGTTTTTACATATGCCAGACATTCAGAGATAGCTGTTACATGTTTTTACATATGACTGGCACTCAGAGATAGTTGTTTTATATTTTTACATATCCCAGGCACTCAGAGATAGTTGTTTTATATTTTTACATATCCCAGGCACTCAGAGATAACTGTTTGATGTTTTTACATATGCCAGGCACTCAGAGATAGTTGTTTTATATTTTTACATATCCCAGACATTCAGAGATAGCTGTTTTATGTTTTTACATATGACTGGCACTCAGAGATAGTTGTTTTATATTTTTACATATCCCAGACACTCAGAGATAACTGTTTGTTTTATATTTTTTGTTTTATATTTTTACCCCAGGCACTCAGAGATAACTGTTTGATGTTTTTACATATGCCAGGCACTCAGAGATAGTTGTTTTATATTTTTACATATCCCAGGCACTCAGAGATAACTGTTTGATATTTTTACATAGAGATAGTTGTTTTATATTTTTTACAGGCACTCAGAGATAGTTGTTTTATATTTTTACATATCCTAGGCAACTGTTTGAGAGATAACTGTTTTATATTTTTACATATCCCAGGCACTCAGAGATAACTGTCTGATATTTTTACATATGCCAGGCACCCAGAGATGTTTGTTTCATATTATTACATAGGCCAAGCACTCAGAGATAGTTGTTTTATGTTTTTACATATGCTAAGCACTCAGAGATAGTTGTTTCATATTCATACTAGACACATGTTTACATATAGCAGACACACAGTGGTAGCTGTTTCATATTTCTAGATACACCAGGGACTCTACTGTAGGTATTAGTCTTGAGGTTAAATCAATTGTAATCTCTTGGGTCCGTAATGGAATTTTTTTCGGGTGACAGGATTGTGTATTTGAAATCGCCAAGTATTGCTCAGCAGCGAACTGTTACAATATTAGTTATAAAAAAAAAACAACGCATACGTTTAGTAATAAAAAAAACACGGGCATCCTCTGTATTTAATCGCCCAATAACTATTTTCGTGCATGCATTTATATGAAGAAGAAATTTTGAATGGATTCCTGCGATTATTTTAATCAGAAAAAGTCGCAATAAAATATACTTAATATATATGCAAATGTACTTATATTTTCCAGCTAAATTGCACTTTCATAGCTTTTCCGGATTTCTAGACTTTTTTTCAATAAAATATGCTTCAGCGGTATTTTGCCAACAGCAGTGATAACGCTTAACACATTTTCGCAAAAATATATATCGATATTTTGAGTTTGTTGTTTTGGGTTTATATATATATATATATATATATATATATATATATATATATATATATATATATATATATATAAATATATATGTATGTATGTATAATACGTGTGTATATTTGTTTATATTATATTATCTATCTATCTATCTATCTATATATATATATATATATATTTATATATATATATATATATATATATATATATATATATATCCATTTTGACCATTTTTGTCATTCGTATGTACGATATTTACCAAATTTGAGAGAGAGAGAGAGAGAGAGAGAGAGAGAGAGAGAGAGAGAGAGAGAGAAGCCCCCCAGCCCATTCCTTTAATAACATGCACCAATGATCTGAAAATATTAATGAATTTGTCATAAGTCAGTAAGCTGAAGAGGAGCGGTTCATCTCTCTCTCTCTCTCTCAGCTGAGGAGGACGTATTTATCCCTTCCTACCTCCACATCTTCGGAATTCCCGCAGCGACCACTCCACTGCTTTAGCATGTCAGGAGCCGTTTCAAAGACAAATCCCGACTACTGCCATTACTACTACTACTACTACTACTACTACTACTACTACAGCACTTCAGGACTAAGTTCCAATGATACCTTTCAAGTTAGTTGGATATAAGAAGACACATACACAAACTTAGAAAAAGAGAGCGCTTCTCCTTGAAAGTTTAATTTTTTCTTTCTTTTTCTGATGTTATTTTTCTTATATGGAAGTCTTAAAAGACTTGATTTTTCAATTTAGGTATCGTCATCTAGGGATGTTGAATTTTTTCATACTTAATACTGGCAATATCGTGATTATGGTCACTCCAGACGCTTTATATGATTATAAGCGACTATTTATTTATTTATTTACTGAAAGAGAGAGAGAGAGAGAGAGAGAGAGAGAGAGAGAGAGAGAGAGAGAGAGAGAGAGAATAGAATACTCTCAGTGTAAAAGTGCACAAACAGCACCTTAATATCAGTACTGCCACTTATCTTGTTAATTATAAAGATACTTGGCTCTTGTTTATTAAAATCGCCTTTACAAATTGTTTCGTATCTTGAGGTGTGTACGCTTCAATTTGTGTTTGGCACTTTCGCAACAACTTCTTCACTCGATTATTTCCATCGTAGTCTTTTATTTCTTGAAACATATCTTTTTTGTCTTGTATGTGTCTGTTTCATCTAGCTGGTATAGTGGTTAGCGTCGCGGCATGCCACTCAGATGTCGCGGGTTCGCGTCTCCTCCATGACGATGAAAAATCACTGGCTCTGTATCATGAATTGTTACTGCTGCAGTATGGTCTGCGGTGGGAGGTTGAAACCAGCATTTTTGGAAGCTTGAATTTCACGTCAGTAGCCCCTTAGGTGTGCTTGTTCCAAGTAAATAGGTTTCATCTACTGAAATAATAATAATAATAATAATAATAATAATAATAATAATAATAATAATAATAATAATAATAATGGAAAGAGAAATGGATATTTACATAGTAAACAAGTTATACACAAGAATCTTGTTTTATCTTTCCATCTTCAGAAGAAAACTGAAAGAAATTTTGTTTGGCTATAATAATAATAATAATAATAATAATAATAATAATAATAATAATAATAATAATAATAATAATAATAATAGCAGAATTAGAAGGCACATTTTCATTCAGACACATACGCGTATAGTCTTGGACTTTTGTACAGAGATAAAAAAAATAGTTGAATATCTTGAAGTATGAATACTTCCGTTTGAAAAGCAAGATGACAAAGAATAGAACTTAAGGCCAGCGTGCAAAGGAACTTAAGAATTCCCTAGGATGTGTTACTTACTTTTTTGCCTTAAGAAAGATGACTGTGAGGTTTCGATGTGTTACGCCACACTGTAGGAGGTTATGTTAGCTTAAATATCGGTAATAATGATGATAGTAAAAGATGCAAATTAGTTTTTCGTAATAGAATTCGTAAACGCTGCCGTCTGAAGTCGCTTGCTTACACCTTTTCAATATTTAATCGTTAAAAATGAAGGCGCCGTTTCACCCTTTCATAAACTATGAATTCTAAGACCCATCAGGAAAAGTGGGTCTGCTGCCTCTCTCAACAGGTCAAAACAGGTCAAAGCGCAAACAGTTGTAATTATAAAATTAATATAATCTTTCTGGAAAAAGATGTAAGAACGTTCGTGATACAACACCACGAGATTTATCCGGCACCAGAAAAAAAAAAAAAAAACACAGAAACAACGACAATGAAATGGTTCCCGCAGATGGGTAGTGCCGTCAGTGCACCTCACGTACGATGCACTGTAGGCATTACTTAAGGTTCTTAGCAGCGTCCCTTCGGCCCCTAGACTGCAACCCCTTTCATTCCTTCTACTATACCTCCGTTCATGTTCTCTTTCTTCCATCTTACTTTCCACCCTCATCTGACAATTGTTTCATGAACAATTGAGGAGTTTTCTTCCTGTTACGCCTTTCAAACCTGTCTCCTCCCAGTTTTCATTCATTCGGCCCATATTCTATTCTGTCCGATGATGGAAATGATGACGATGATGCGAACGGAATTTTAAACTGATTCATAACGCCGCCACAGAGGAAAACATTTCAAGCGGCAGCGAAGATAACGCCCTTAATAGCCGTGTTCGCCGTCGTGAGGCTGTTGAGGCGATCTTCAAAGGACCGGCGTGTTATAAACTGCACAGCCTTAATGGTCGATTGACGGTTAATAGAGAGAGAGAGAGAGAGAGAGAGAGAGAGAGAGAGAGAGAGAGAGAGCGTCCCGGTTGGTGCTAAAAGAACCCCGAATTAGGGCTCGATAAAAGTGGGGCTGTAACGTGGATAGGCGTATCGGCTTTTTCCTGCTTCCGCCGTCGCTTCTCGGTGGTGATGGTCGAGAGAGAGAGAGAGAGAGAGAGAGAGAGAGAGAGAGAGAGAGAGAGAGAGAGAGCATTTAAAGTACACCACTATGATAAAGGAATTTTGTAAATGGGGAAAAAGTATGTATGTTATTTACCATTTCGACAACGTTAGTACATTAAAAAGCTTTCTACATATGAGAGAGAGAGAGAGAGAGAGAGAGAGAGAGAGAGAGAGAGAGAGAGAGAGAGAGAGAGAGAGAAGGGTGGTCTGCTGTTCTGTACGGCTACTATGCTATTCGACGCTGTATTGTGTCAGTGTTTAAAGCTTTCGTTATCGAGATACAAATAAATGGAAACGCCCGAGAGAATCGGGGTTTCATCAACTTTCTTTTTCCCGTTCATTCGTAAAAGTTATTCCCGTAGGGGGTTAGTGCCGTCAGTGCACCTCATACGGCGCACTGTAGGCATTACTTAAGATTCTTTGCGGCGTCCCTTCGTCCCCTAGCTGCAACCCATTTCGTTCCTTTACTGTACCTCCTTTCATATTCTCTTTGTTCCATCTTACTTTCCACCCTCTCCTAACAACTAGTCACAGTGCAACTGCGAGGTTTTCCTCCTGTTGCACCTGTCAATCCTTTTACTGTCAATTTCCACTTGAGCGCTGCATGACCTGATAGGTCCCAGCGGTTGTCCTTTGCTTAAATTCTATATTCAGTTCTATTCAATTCCATAGAAGTTATGAGAACCCGATAGAGAAAACAATAATTACTATATAGGCAGCACTCCCGAAACTCCAGACTTGAATGTGAAAAAAAAAGTAAATAAATCGTGTTTTCTAGCTACGGGTCCGTATTGTGCATGTAATTTTAATTACCTCCCTTTTTCCCTTGCTTTCTAAAAGATCTGCTTTCAGAGGCTGGCGTCTGCATTAGCTGGCTGCTCTCTCTCTCTCTCTCTCTCTCTCTCTCTCTCTCTCTCTCTCTCTCTCTCTCAGGTAGAGAACGTATAAAGATTCTCGCTCTCTCTCTCTCTCTCAGAGAGCGTATAAAGATTCTCTCTCTCTCTCTCTTAGAGAGCGTATAAAGATTTTTTTCTCTCTCTCTCTCTCTCTCTCTCTCTCTCTCTCTCTCTCTCTCTCTCTCTCTGAGAGAGCGTATAAAGTTTAGGAGCGGCTCCAGCCTTTGGTATTCCGCGACGGCACGGTAATTGAACTGATGGTCGATGCTAGGAAAATTAATTACAGAAGCCAGAATTTTTATGCGGCCGTCTTTCTGTCTGTCTGTCTGTATATCAGCCTTTCCCTACGTCTATAGTTATCGAGCCTCCGAATTGGATATTTATCTCCGTAAACCCTCTTTATCATCGCTCATTTTAGTAAAATATTTTCGTCCGAAGAACTCATCTGTGTGTGCGTTCACTCAAGAGATTTCATGCGTGCTTACGTTTTGTCTAAAAATGTGGATTTATCGAGCTTATATTTTACATTTATTTGCATTTATGATCTTCACTCTTTCTTCTTTTATTCATTAGTTCTCTTTACCCCCATTATACGCCCTTTTTTATGCTCGTCTAATAGCTCTGGGTGGTCAAAATCCCTTGTTAATGTAATGGGATTGAATTTTTATGTTTTTTTTTTTTGTGATTAGTGGCATCCAGTTTCACTCACCTTTTTTTGGTAATATAAGTTTTTTTTTTAATTAGTACAGAGTATCTGAATAGAGCACGCATATAATGTAATCTTGGTATTAAAGTGTTAGTATATAAAATTTGTTAGATGAATCCACTTTTCGTTTTCTGTAAAAGAAAACTATTGTGCCGGCTTTGTCTGTCCGTCCGCACTTTATTCTGTCCGTACTTTTTTCTGTCCGCGCTTTTCTGTCCGCCCTCACATCTTAAAAACTACTGAGGCTAGAGGGCTGAAAATTGGTATGTGGATCGTCCACCCTCCAATCATCAAATATACCAAATTGCAGCCCTCTAGCCTCAGTAGTTTTTATTTTATTTAAGGTTAAAGTTAGCCATAATCGTGCTCCTGGCAACGATATAGGATAGTCCACCATCGGACCGTGGTTAAAATTTCATGGACCGCTGCTCATACAGTATTATACCGAGACCGCCAAAAGATAGATCTATTTTCGGTGGTCTTGCTTATACGCTGTAGCGGCTGTACAGAAAACTCGATTGCGCCGAAGAAACTTACGGTGCGTTTATTTACTTGTTGCCATTAGAAATTGTTTCCGAGAGTCTTAATTGGATTGGATGCTTGACGATCCCTTTTATTTGCTTTGTATGATTTTTCCTCTGATGTTGGTTTTTATAGAATCTTGAAAGAACAAAAAGTTATTTGTTTGTAATGGAAAGATGGAGATGACCACTCCAATAAGTCTCTCTCTCTCTCTCTCTCTCATATATATATATATATATATATATATATATATATATATATATATATATAAGTCAGTTTATATATTCTTCGTTTATACTATCTACTTATCAAGACTTTGAATCAGTCTATACTTCTTCTTCTCTTCTGGCAAGCTGCATAGGAACAAGGAAAAATTATTCGAGAGTCTTTCCATTTACTTTTCTTTTTCTAGTCGAAGAAAAGTAAGTGGAAATATAATTTTTCCTTAATCTTGAGAATTTGCCAGAAGAGAAAAAGAAGAAGTATTGACTGATTCAGAATCCTGATAAGAAGATAGTATCTGCGAACAATGCCATTTATACTCCGACAGAAATTGCGTAAGAGAGAATATAGTCCCATACAATATATATATATATATATATATATATATATATATATATATATATATATATATATATATATATATATATGTTACATTATTGAAAATTGCCAATTATTGAAAATCGGAAAAAATTGCCTAGTTTACATAATCAGCAAGGGCCCTGCCTAATATTGAAAATTCTCAATAATGGGCAAAATATTGCTCATTTTATATATTAGGCAACACGTTTTTGCTGAATATTGATAACGTTGCCGAATATTGAAAATATTGTCACTTAAGTGTTTCAAACAACCAGTATTCAATTTTGACAGCTGGAAGGTCCATTCTAAGCTCTAAGCAAACTAATGTAGACCATACACCTCCTCAAACGCTGCTACGTATTTATAATGTTCTTCCCCATCTGTTCTTTTCTTTATCAAACATTCCGTTTCACCAACCTTAAGAATCTCATATCTTGAACGATAGTTATAATCAATAGTGGCTTGTTCGGCAATTTTCACACCTTCACTCCTATTTACAAGTTGATAACAATTGTTGGTGAAAGTAACAAGGAATTAGGCTACTAAAACTTACTTATAAATGGCCAAACTGCCATTAACAAAAGAGATTAGAATAGGATAAAACATTAAAAGTTAAAAATAGTGTCATTAATTACAGATGGTATAGTAGTCGATTTATCAATATTCGGCAAAATGGTCTTGCTGAGTTTTGAAACCCTGCTGATTTTAAATACTAGGCAAGAAAAATTGCTCATTTTATATAATCGGCAAATCGCTTGCTCATTCTCAATAATAGGCATTTCTATCGCCGATTTTCAATAATCGGCAATTTTCAATAATGAGCGTAACATATATATATATATATATATATATATATATATATATATATATATATATATATATATTGTTATATAAGAAAGCAAATATGTACGAATGGTTTCCAGCATAAGCGTAGAATAGTTTGACTAAATGATTGTTCAGAAATTTTAGACTCCATTTAACTGCTTGTTTCCGACTCTTATCATTCAGAACCGAAGGTGCGGAGGTCAATCACAGCGACGGCAGAAATGGTCGAGAGTGAGAAGGTGTCTGTCTTCAGGAAGGCCACTGGTACTTTTAGAAGATACATCGTCGGAACCGGCGTTGTGCCATAAAAAAAGCATTCCGTTCCCGTGTGAGTTTGACTGTCGGAGGAGCAGTGTTGGCCCATTCGTGTTATGTGCGTGGGCCTGTGGATTTTGGGAATTTCAGAATGTGGCTTTTTTTCCTGGATTTTTGGTGTCCAGGCGTATCTTCGTATCAGTGGTTGAAGAAGAACCTCTCGCTCAAGAAACTGTTTCCGAATACTGCTCCCTATTCAATCGGAGACCCCTTGAACTGCTTGTTTAATGTCAGATAAGTTTTTGGGTTTTTATATTTATTATTTTTCCATATATTACCAGAGTTCTTAGATACCGTTCGTATCTGAAAGTTATTATTTGTTTAAGCATAATAAAGTGCTAAGAAGTGTCGTTTTGGGTATTAATTCTCCTCCTCATTATTAAACCTGTTCATAAATATGTTGGCTGTTCATGGTGTGGACGTCGTAACAATATATATATATATATATATATATATTATATATATATATATATATATATATATATATATATATTTACACATATATTATATATTCCAGATATCGAGGGAAACACCTAACAATTATCTTCCCAAGAGGTGACACCCTGCCTTTTAGAAAGGTCCCGTTTCAAGTTTAATTGAATAAAAAAAAAAAAGTGCGGAAAGCAGAATAAAAATTGTGAAGTGAGTGAATGCAGTATTCTTTGCTCCTTGACTCAAAGCAAGTTGGCGACCGTGGCTTTGCGTTCGTGTGATGGTAACTATCGTTTCGTGCGGTTTGTGTAGCCCAAACATATTTTGTCATAGACGTCTTCTTATACTATGTATTACAGTATTATGATGATCCTTGTTGTTATACTATGCGTCTTATGACGAGATTCGTTCTTATACTAAGTGTTAAAATGTTATGATGAGGCTTCTATACTAAGTGTTAAAATGTTATGATGAGGCTTCTCCTTCTACTATGCGTTACAGTGTTATGATGAGGCTTGTTCTTTATACTATGTATCACAGTATTATGATGAGGGTTGTTCATATACTATATATTACAGTATTTTGATGAGGCTTGTTCGTATACTATGCGTTACAGTATTATGATGAGATTTGTTCGTATACTGTGTATTAAAATATGATGAGGCTTGTTCTTATACTATGTATTACAGTATTATAATGATTCTTGTTGTTTTAGTGTGTATATTACAGTATTATAATGGAACGCTTTTTACAAGTCACATCATTTATATCAAATAGTATATAGTACAGTTTTATTTTAACACCCTCGCTTAGGCTGCCTGCACACGGGACACTTTTAGTGAAAGTTGACTGGCCACTAAGTGGTCAGCCACTTAGTGGCCAGCTAATAATATCTGTTTGTACAGTGGTGTGGCCAAGAAATAGACCTGGTAGCCACTTTACCCACTTTTAATGGCTTTTCTGCGGACTTGTGCAAACACACGTGTTCCATTTTTTTTTTTTATCATTTTAGTGGCCGGCCACACTCCACTAAAATGTCCCGTGTGCGGGCAGCCTTATACGGATGCATATAATATAATCTCATCATAAAAGCAGAGTCGAATGAAGATTAAAAGGCTACTTGGTATTCCAAAAATAACTAATAAAAATTCTGACTTTATTTTTATTCCATGAATTGCAATATAAAATGGAATTTTGTCGCATTACAAATTTTTAGGTAATGAAACTACATATGTCAGTGCTATTTTCCCTCTTGTCAAAAGCATTCTCCTCTTTCCATTCGTATTTTGGATCACGTTTCTGTCACTGTAGTGAGATACGGATGCTTCACAGAGGACAAAACGGAATACATAGTGCTAATCATCCCTTCAAAAATCATCACTCGCTGTGACTCAAGGTTGAACCCTTCTTGGGATCAGGCTGTACAAGAAGAGCTTGCTTCCAAAATGAAGAATGAACTGAAGAAAAGTATCGGATACAATACCAGAGTCACAGGTTCTTGTATTGCAGGGACTTGAGTTCTCCCGTAGAGTTGATAGTGCTGAAATGTAATGAAAAATAATATGAAGTATAGTTGCATTGGAATCTTCGAAAGCACTAGTTACAGCTATAAGGAAACGAAATGAGAGGCATTATTAAAGGAAAGTCTTTTATGGTAGAAAGTAGAAACAAACAAATTTGTAGAAATTGGAGATGGATTTTGGTGAAGTAGAGCTGATTGTCAGGAGATGGAATCGGGCGGTCGAATTTCCTTTTTAGTTTTCTGTAAAAGAAAACTATTGAGCCGGCTTTGTCTGTCGGTCAGCACTTTTTCTGACCGCCCTCAGATCTTGGAAACTACTGAGGCTAGAGGGCTGCAAATTGGTGTGTTGATCATCCGCCCTCCAGTAATCAAACATACCAAATTGCAGCCCTCTACGCTCAGTAGTTTTTATTCAAGGCTAAAGTTAGCCATGATCGTGCCTGTGACAACGATATAGGACAGGCCACCACCGGGAAGTGGTTAAAGTTTCATGGCGCATTTTTTACTTTTTTTTTCTCTTTTTTTTGCCGAAGGGTATTGTCCCTGTGAGAATTGGATTTGCAACTATTCCTTGCAGCCGAGAGGCAAAGAATATAGTGAATTGAGTTTTCAAATGGATACGTCATTCTTTCTAGCTGGTAGACAAACATATTTTGAGTCATATTTGGATAGAGAGTTTCGATAATAAAGCACATTCGTTTCAGCCAACACCCCAGCGGTACAATTGTCATAACATTAGGTTTTTGGGGAACAACAGCAGTTATCTGTGAAGGAACATCGAGAATGAAAATCACACAGATTGCCTCGCCGAACTGGGTCAGTATATCTTGAGGGCGTGTATCAGAGGAAATGAATTGAGGATTTCACGCAACAGGAAGTGGCTGCACCAAGGATGCAAGGGTATTTTTCAAGGTTAGAAATTAACAAGTGAAAAATGCTCCGAAGTTTCTTCGGCGCAATCGAGTTTTCTGTATAGCCACTACAGCGTATAAACAAGGTCACCGAAAATAGATCTGTCCTTCGGTGGTCTCTGTGTAATGCTGTATGAGCCGCGGCCCATGAAACTTAAACCACCGCCCGGTGGTGGCCTACCCTATATCGTTGCCAGAAGCACTATTATAGCTAACTTTTAGCTTAAATAAAATAAAAACTACTGAGGCTAGAGGGCTGCAATTTGGTATGTTTGATGAGTGGTGGGTGGATGATCAACATACCAATTTGGAGCCCTCTAGCCTCAGTAGTTTTTAAGATCTGAGGGTGGACAGAAAAAGTGCGGACAGAAAAAGATACGGGCAGAATACAGTGCGGAAGGACAGACAAAGCTGGCACAAAAGTTTTCTTTTACAGAAAGCTGCAATTCTTAGCTGCTTGGATTTAAAATTTTAGAATTCATTGTTCTTCAACGCTCGCTTATTATTCGAAAAGTGGGAAGAATCAAACAGGGAATATTGATGTAGTTTTTTCCACACTCCAAACTGTACGATTGTATCTTTGAGTCATAAGAAAGCTTAGCTTCTGCAAAACTTTAGTGCGTATCCTATGTATTCAGTGCATTCAATCTTACGTATACGTAATGTATATGTTATTCTTAAGAACGGCATTTCCTCCAAGGTATGCCTTGCTATTTACAGCAAAGTAATTGCTTATTCTTAGACATTTTGTGTGAGTATTTCCATATATTTTCATGACTGTCCATTCTCATAGTTGCCTGAGAAATTTTATTCTTTTGTCAAGAGTCGTCGTATGATGTAATTCCTTTTCTCCTCTCCCCCTACGGTGGTGCCGTGGTGCACTGTAGGCATTATTTAAGGTTCTTTGCAGCGTTCCTTCGGCCCTTAGCTGCAACCTCTCTCATTCCTTTTACTGTACCTTCGTTCATATTCTCCTTCTTCCATCTAACTAT
>NC_089767.1:2964129-3011947 GCF_040412425.1 Macrobrachium rosenbergii
TATATATATATATATATATATATATATATATATATATATATGCCACATTCTAAATGAACACCAAATTCGTGGTACTGTTCAGTGTTAAAAGTAAACGTAAAATTTAAAGGCCATCCAATTATACTCAGAACATGATGCTGTCATAAAAGTTGTCAGATGTTAACTCAAAAAAAAAAAAAAAAAAAAACACTGAATGAATGTAATAAAATTTTTGGACGCATCTTGTTTCTTCGAAAATGCCAGTAAGGTTATTAATTATCAATATTGCAAAGGATGAATAGAACAGTGTTGCTTCTATAAGACAACCCTGCAGGCATTACTTAAGGTTCTTTCCAGCGTGCCTTCGGCCCCTAGCTCCAACCCCTTTCGTTACTTTTACTGTACCTCTTTTCCTATTCTTTCTAATCCATCTTACTTTCCACCCTCTCCTAACAACTGATTCACAGTGCAACTGTCAATTTCCGTTCCAGCGCTGAATGACCTCAGCGGTCCCAGTGCTTGGCCTTCCGGCCTAAATTCTGTATTCAATTCAACCCCAAACTTAATTCAGTGTTATGTCGTCAAACGCGCGTATAAATGAACAGCGTGATAACGAAGTGGAGTTTTAGCAGGTTTTAATCAACGCCCGGAACTGTGTAGTGTATATTACTGTAGGGCTTTCGAGGCCCCATGCGTTTCGCTTTTAATAAACTCACCTAATATACGATATTCTTCGTTTAATTGCTTCGTTGTATATTTCCGCATAGGCCCCGTACTTTTGCAGTAAAACTTAATGTTATCATAGAAATATCATTTTTATGTTTTATAGGCGATTTTCTTATGTTTTTTATGTTGTGGGATTACATCTATGTATAAGTATTTATGTGTGAATGTATATATGTATATATACATATATATATACATTTACATATATATGTGTGTGTGTATTCATAAATATAAGTAAATATATATATAGCCTATATAACACATACATATTATATGTATATGTATATATAATATTTATACTGTATATATATATATATATATATATATATATATATATATATATATATATATATATATATATATATATATATACACAATGTGTATGTACATATGTATATGTACATATATATACAGTATATATATATATATATATATATATATATATATATATATATATATGTATGTGTGTGTGTGTGTGTAAATTTTGTGTACACGTTAGCTCTCGCTTTGGAAGCATCTTGGTACTGGATGAATCTGGCTGTAAAAAGTAAATTATATAAGTTTTCTTGGGCATGGTTTGATATATTTATTTGATGACCCAAAAATTTATTTCTAGTACTGAAATATTCATTTAAGAATTAAGTTGACTTGTTCTTATTGCGGAAATGATATATTCTTTTTAGGAATGCATTAAGGTTATTTAGTACTGTCTTGCATAATAATGTACCTTCATATTTTATATTTTATCTTAAGTTCAGGCTAGAGGGCTGCAAATTGGCATGTTGATCATCCACCCTCCAATCATCAAATATACCAAGTAACATCCCTCTAGCCCCAGTAGTTTTTATTTTATTTAAGGTTAAAGTTAGCCATTATCGTGCTTCTGGCAACGACATAGGATAGGCCACCACCGGGCCGTGGTTAAGGTTTCATCGACCGCGGCTCATACGGCATTATACTTAGACCACCGAAAGAGGGATCTGTTTTCGGTGGCCTTGATTATACGCTGCAGCTGCTGTACAGAAAACTCGATTGCGCCTTTTGCTCCTATCGATTTTTGTTTACATTTTTTTTTACCTATTTTTTCGTTTTGCTGTATAGCCAGGGTAAAAGTTACGTGTATTTTACCAAAAATGCTGAACTGTGATGCGGATTTTCTTTCATAAAATAATATTTCACATGCAACAAATAAACAACTGCACTTATAGTAGGTCTTTTGGGACTGGGTAGTAGGTGGCTGTTAACAGTCCTTTCAATATTTGTACTTCTTAGAAGAGTGCGCATATTTGTACTTTATCATGCTACCAGTACTGTACACTCACTGTTGGGAAGGCTTTTGTAAAAGGAGAGAGAGAGAGAGAGAGAAACCTAGTTCGTATGAGAGAGAGAGAGAGAGAGAGAGAGAGAGAGAGAGAGAGAGAGAGAGAGAGAGGGGGGCTCTTGATTTATCATTTGGTGCCAATCTGTATGTCCTCCACATGAAAACATAATATCCTCATGCCTAAACATACACAAAATTATGTGAGAGAGAGAGAGAGAGAGAGAGAGAGAGAGAGAGAGAGAGAGAGAGAGAGAGAGAGAGAAACACTCAGTTCGTAAAATTATTTGTTTTCCCACCTCGCCCATTGAAAAGGTGCCATCATCGGCTGTTTTCGTAAGTGACGGCGTGTTTTCATTTCGTCACGTAAACAGACCCATAAAGACAAGACGGCCGCCCACAGGCGTGTTTGTCCGGTTCGACCGCGGGTGGAATCGAAACCACTCCCGGAGGATCACTGTATCAACACCGAGGACATGTGTCGCTGTAATCTGCGTCGAAGTAGCGGTTTATCCACCTCCAGGTCCTCTGCAGGCTTTGCAATCTTTGACCAGATTGTCCTTGTAAAAAACAACGTCTTTCTAAAATGCATATATATATATTGTCGGATATAAGAATAAATCGAATTCATTCTCAAATTAATTACATTTCCGTACTGATAATAAATTTTTTGGCTACCAAATAAATATAAGAAGTCACGCCAGAGAAAGTTTATCTGATTTAGTTTTGTTCGTGTGGCTTTGTGGTAATGTTGAATGTTAAATTTGTGTTTGTGTTATGTCCTCGAAGCAGGACCAGGGCATTATGTTTTTGTTATAGCAGTCTATTTAAGGATATTCTTCACGTGCAATTGGAACTTCATAAGTTCAAGTGAAGGTGCAATGCAATGCTACCCTTGTACTATCCTCCTTGCATTTCAATACATTTTGATCTATTAGTTAACTTATTATTTTTTTCTTTTTCAATAAGTGAGTGGGATCTCTTCTTTCTGTATTTCCCTTTACTTCCTCTTACTTCTTCCTGATGAACACCTTCATATTCTTTGGAAGCTTCAAGAGTTTCAAGTCAGTGGCCCCTGTGGAGGGCTTGTTCCATATGAATAGGTATCATCCGATAAATAATAATAACGCTTCCGTAACATCGTGATAGTTCGTGTATTTATTTTCTTAGTGTAGCTTTGTGTTTATGTATTATCCTCTTATCAGAACCAGAGCTTCATGCTTTGTTTATAGACTGCTTCAATATTTAAGGATATTCCAACAAGTGAAGGTCTTGCTATCAGCACCGCTTTATAAGAAACAGTACATTGTACCAAATGGATTGACATTTAAAAAAGTATTTATGTTGTGTTTCTTTCATGCTGGTACAAATTACCTGTTGAGGTTTGATAAATTTTAATAAGTGTATCAGCATCCTGCGAGCTGTAATATATATATATATATATATATATATATATATATATATATATATATATATATATATATATATATATATATATATATATGTATATTGTATCTGTGTATGTGTTATATACGTTAAAGATAAAACAATTTGTTTAGTTTTTCCGTGAAAAAATATACAAATATATATAGGAGAGAATATCATTAATGGAAATATATAATTTTAATAATATACAAATCTCTTCACAATTTTCTCAGGTCTGATAATATTATAAGCGGGAAGTTAGCACTTTTTAATAAATTTTTCATAACCTTAATATTCGGAACTTTCACCATGCTCTCTCTCTCTCTCTCTCTCTCTCTCTCTCTCTCTCTCTCTCTCTCTCTCTCTCTCTCTCTCTCAGGAGCAGCGTACCTCCCATCCCTGGCCATCTTTTGAACGGAATCATTAACTCCTCCGAAAGATACTAATCCTATTACTGGCTGGTATAATTTTCACGGATTATTGAAAGAGAGGGGAGATCTCCTTTCCCCTTCTTTAATGTTCCCTTCTCACTTTTATGTCCCTAATTCCTGTTTCTTTCTCTTCTTTATCCGACGGATTATTGGTTATAGGCGTTTTCCTGATTCCACCGGCGAAGGTGTGAGCTGTAGCTACGTGGGAGGTTTGTGTCTTATTACTTTATTTACTGTGTGTGACTTTTTTCGTGCTTTTGATACTGTTGTTGTTGTTGATGCCGACGAGAAGTAAGATAATTGCTGCTTGTTTTGCTTTAGAAATGAATGTATCTTTTTTTTTTTTTTTAGATATTTTTGTAAGTGAAGGGAGATGTATGGTTGATATGTATGTGAGTATGCATAACCTGTTTTATACTGTATATATTATATTTATTTATATTTATGCATATACAGACATACTGTACACACATACATACATATATACATACATGTATATATATACTTATATATATATTGTATATTATATACATGTGTGTGTGTGTGTGTGTGTGGACACCTACGCATTAATCGGATGGGACCTAATGAAAAAATTTTGTATAATTACAAGCATGTTTATTACTTGGGTGCTAGCTAATTATTATCGTGCAGTATATATGATTTCATTACGAATGTTCGAAAATCTTTTAGATCAGCTTTATGTAAGTTCTGCTACGCTTTGATAGTTGAAATTTTATTTTGTTTTTAAAACCCCTTCTTCGTTGTTCGTATCGAATTTATGAACTAGGGAACTTTTATTTTTTATCCCTTGCATTGTTGAGTATATGATAGAGAGAGAGAGAGAGAGAGAGAGAGAGAGAGAGAGAGAGAGAGAGATAATGAATGCATGTAATGAAGTTTTTATGAAGTACCGAGAGAATGTAATGAGAGAATATTACGGTTCTGTGAAATCACAGTAGTATAATCACATTTCATCGAAATCTATATTTCCCTCGTCGCTCATCATTAAGTGAACAACAAATTAATTCGTTGCCAGATATTAGTCCAAGAAAAATGTGTGGCAATTTCTCCTCTTGACTAAATGAAAACGATCTGAGAAGTCATTTTATTTTGCTCTAAAAGAAACTGTTGTGCCGGCTTTGTCTGTCCGTTTGCACTTTTTCTGTCCGCCCTCAGATCTTGAAAACTAGAGAGGCTAGAGGGCTGCAAATTGGTATGTTGATCATCCACCCTCCAGTCATCAAACATACCAAATTGCAGCCCTGTAGCCTCAATAGTTTTCATTTTATTTAAGGTTAAAGTTAGCCATGATCGTGCTTCTGGCAACGATATAGGACAGGCCACCACCGGGTCGTGGTTAACGTTTCATGGGCCGCGGCTCATACAGCATTATACCGAGACCACTGAAAGATAGATCTATTTTGGTGGCCTGATTATACGCTGTAGCGGCTGCACAGAAAACTCGATTGCGCCGAAAAAATTTCGGCGCATCTATTACCTGTTATTTTTTTTTTTCTTAACCTGTACCAGGTGACTTTTACTAAACAGAAATTTTGTTAGTTTTTGGCTCAGATTAATATCAGCTTTTATCTTTCTTGAAGATGGCGAAATGTTCCTAAATATATTTACGTACAAAAACGAAACTTTAGGAAAAAATAAACGGTGCTTAATATTCGTCGAAATCTCAAAGTTTCGTCGAACCGGCTTCTTCTCCCCCCCCTCCCCTCCCCCCGAACAGGGCCTGAGTAGTGTCAAGGACCGGTGAGTGGTTTATAACGCGCTCCCTGATTGGTCGGATAATTAAAAGGAGACGCTACCTGATTGGTTGAGAGCTCTTCACGGTACTTGGTGGGGGAATACGACCCTGGTCTAATTGCTGTTGTGTTTTTTAATTCCTGTTATATTTTTTATTATTTTTTCTCTTAATTATTTATATGATGTTTATTAAGGTCTGGCAATCGCATTAGAAGAGTTATTAAAAAAACATGATTATATAAATTGAAAGTAGGGTCCCGTAATGAAAGTTGTTTCATTTGCTAAACGCTCATTTATTCAATCTGACAGATGCGTCGGCGTTACGAGAAACAATGTAAAGACTGATGAAATAGATAACCTCATTAGTGAACTCTTTTGTAACAGAAACATATATTGTGTGGGCGCGTATTATTGTTATGTATACAGCTATATATATATATATATATATATATATATATATATATATATATATATATATATATATATATATATATATATATATATATATAAACAAGACCTCATTGAAACTGGATAGTATCTATATATATATAATATAATATATCATTATAAATATATATATATATATATATATATATATATATATATATATATATATATATATATATATATATATATATATATATATATATATATATATATATATATATATATATATATTTTTTTAATTCTCAAATTGTCTTTTATCTCAAGGTATTCCATTATTTGTTTGTTTCAATTCCTTCACGGGAGAAGAAGTTACACCCACCGATAATTTCCCATAAGGCTTCCACTTTATAGTAAAATATCATAAACCCGTGTTGTTACCTTGCCGCACAGATATCACTAACAGGGTGAACAAGTCAGCGGCTTATTGGTATTTCTTAATCAGAACTTCAAACGATTATCCAGCTTTTGACAAAGATTCGTTCTCCACTTGAGGTCGTTGACTTGTTTTCAACATTTTCGTGATATGGATGAGATAAGTTGTCGACATGCGTTCATAACATGTTTGAGTGTATTGTGGACGCGCCACAACTCGCCACTCCCCTTAGACGGGGTAGTGCCGTCAGTGCACCTCATGCGGTGCACTGTAGGCAAAACTTAAGGCTCTTTGCAGCGTCCCTTCTGCCCCTAGCTGCAACCTCTTTCGTTCCTTTTACCGTACCTCCTTTCATATTCTTTCTTCCATCGTACTTTCCACCTCCTAACAATTGATTCATAGTGCCAACTGCTTTGAGGTTTTCCTCCTGTTACACCTTTCAAACCTTTTAGTGTCAATTTCCGTTTCAGTGCTGAATGACCTCATAGGTCCCAGTGCTTGGCCTTTGGCCTCAATTCTGTATTCAGTTCAATTCACTACCCGCCACTACATGTTGCCCACTTGTCGAGGACTACAGCCTCCTTCATTATGCTCTGTCACCTCCAACATACCTTACTTACATTCAACATGCTCTATGCAACTTCTTCTGTAGGGGGGGTTAGTGTCGTCAGTGCGCCTCACGTGGTGCGCTGTAGGCATTACTGGAGGTTGTTGCAGTGTCCCCTCGGCCCGTAGCTGCATGCACTTTTTAACCTTTTGCCTTATCTCCATTCCCACTTCCTTTTAGTCTTGCTGTCCAACCTCTCTAACTATTAGCTCTTAATGCAGCTCTGGGATTTTCTCCAGGTCCACCTGTAGATCCTTGTATTTCATAATTATTTTCTGTATCTTTATCATGCTGTTCAACCACTCCACCTCCCTCTTTTCTCTCACTCAGAGCAGAATGCCCAAAAGTGCCCCATTGTTTGGCTTGGCAGATTAAATGTCATAAAATCAACATAACATGACCAACTCACATTCAGTATGGATTACTCACCTTCGCCAGTTCATACCCGCCATCAGTACTCTGCCAACCTAAGCTAACCATAGCAAACTTCGAAATACCCAACCTGACCATATTGCATTACCCCTGGGGGTGCCCCCCCTCCTCCTCCCCTCCTCATTAAGGGACGGAGTTGAGAGAGGGGAAAGGGAAGGGTGGCCGGGTGGGGAGGGGAAATTGTTCATCATCCAAATCAAATCTTCAGTTAATCAGGCCTGGGTCCCAGATAGCGCATTAATCGGAGTTGAATCCTGGCGCTAAGTGACTAATTTAATCGCCGACCCTTGCGTGCTTGTTTGTTGTATGTTGATGCGCGTGTCTTGCTTTATTTTTTTTTTTTTTTTTTTTAGTCCCGGAGTTGCAGACGAGGACTCAGACTAATTCTTGATAATTGGTGTCATCGAGACGGGGAGATACGTGGTAAATTTATGAGAGAGAGAGAGAGAGAGAGAGAGAGAGAGAGAGAGAGAGAGGTTTGGAATTCCTTATTTTTAGTCCCGGGGTTGCAGAAGAGGACTCAGACTAATTCTTGATAATTGGTGTCATCGAGACGGGGAGATACGTGGTAAATTTATGAGAGAGAGAGAGAGAGAGAGAGAGAGAGAGAGAGAGAGAGAGAGAGAGAGAGAGAGAGAGAGAGAGAGAGAGGTTTGGAATTCCTTATTTTTAGTCCTGGTTGCAGAAGAGGACTCATACTAATGCTTGATTATTGGTGTCATCGAGACGGGGAGAGATATGTGGCAACTTTATGTGAGAGAGAGAGAGAGAGAGAGAGAGAGAGCTGGAATTCCTTATTTTTAGTCCCAGGATTGCAGAAGAGGACTCAAACTAATGCTTGATTATTGGTGTCATCGAGACGGGGAGATATGTGGCAACTTTTTATGTGAGAGAGAGAGAGAGAGAGAGAGAGAGAGAGAGAGAGAGAGAGAGAGAGAGAGAGAGAGAGAAACTTGGAATTCCTGATTTTTAGTCCCGGGATTGCAGAAGAGGACTCAAACTAATTCTTCATAGCTGGTGTCATCGAGACGGGGAGATACGTGGGAACTTTATGAGAGGAGAGAGAGAGAGAGAGGCTTGGAATTTGATTGGAATCATACGCAAGTGCATATTGAAATGGTTTAGACCAAATTGCTCTCAATATAATAAAGAAAATCGCTCTTAATTAGGCGAAACCAACCTTTGCACGGGGTAACGTATAAAGCCAGCCGTTTTATCTCTGTGGATGATAATGTCGGTGTTACGAAGGCAACGTTTCTGGGAAGTTTTTCAGCGTGACAAGCGTAATATTCAGTGGGTCGTCCTGTTTCGTTCCTCTCTTCGTATGCGGTCAAGTGACTCGATTAAAAGGAAAAATCTGGAGAGCTGGAACACACTCCGAGTAGATTCTGTTAAATGCTGCTGAGATGAGCCCCCGTCTCGTAGATGTCGTTGTTCTTGATTTGATTTCCAAATTGACATTAAACGTCTATTTGTATACGGAAAAACAATTTGATGGCATGTATCTGCATGTAATGTATAACCTCATTGCCTGTGTAACTCTCACTCTCTCTCTCTCTCTCTCTCTCTCTCTCTCTCTCTCTCTCTCTCTTCTCAAATAGACATCCATTGCAAAGATATCGGTTCTTTTTTTCTTGTTCTTCTGTATAAAAATATGTATACTGGTACTTACAAACATTCTCTCTCTCTCTCTCTCTCTCTCTCTCTCTCTCTCTCTCTCTCTCTCTCTCTCTCTCTCTCTCTCTCATTTTAATACACATCCACTGCAAAAATATCGGTTCTTTTTTTTTAATCCTCTGTATTAAAATATGTATACTGGTACTTACAAACATTCTCTCTCTCTCTCTCTCTCTCTCTCTCTCTCTCTCTCTCTCTCTCTCTCTCTCTCTCTCTCTCTCTCTCTCTCTCTCTCTCTCATTTTAATAGACTCCCACTGTGTTCAAATTTGTATATAGTATTTACAGACATCCTTATTTATGTGAAGGAAGCGCGATGTTAAACACGGAACATCTCTATTATATTAAGATCCCAAATGCTCTTTTGCCCCACTCTGAAGGTGTTGGGCCATTGACCCAACGTAAGGATGGATTAAATCTTTCCCAAGAACGCTCTCAAGTATGAGAAGAGCGCATCGAGAGTGCGTGGGAGATCTTATGTTCAACCCGTTGACATCTTTTTTTTTTTTATTTCTGCAGTCCAGACGGGAGATGGGTTCCTTTGTTTCTGATTTCCCGAAGCGCGAAAGCTTTATTTGCAAGGAAAATTCTGTTCAGTCGAGGGGCATTCATTTCCGAGATGTAGATTTTCTTTCCTTTTTAGTTTTCTGTAAAAGAAAACTGTTGTGCCGGCTTTGTCTGTTCGTCCGCACTTTTTCTGTCCGCACTTTTTCCCTCCGCCTTCAGATTTTAAAAACTACTGAGGCTAGAGAGCTGCAAATTTGCATGTTGATCATCCACCCTCCAATCATCATACATACCAAATTGCAGCCCTCCAGCCCGAGTAGTTTTTATTTTATTTAAGGTTAAAGTTAGCCATTATCGTGCTTTTGGCAACGGCTGTGGCTAAAGTTTCATGAGCCGCGGCTCATAGAGCATTATACCGAGACCACCGAAAGGTAGATCTATTTTTGGTGGCCTTGATTATACGCTGTAGCGGCTGTACAGAAAACTCGATTTCGCCGAAGAAAATCCGGCGCATTTTTAACTTGTTTATTTCTGCAGTTCAAAGGGGAGATGGCTTCTTTTGTTTCTGATTTCCCGAAACATGAAAACTTTTTTTTTTTTTTTGTAAGAAAAATGCTATTTAATCGAGGCGCTTTCATTTCCGAGATGTAGGTTTTCTTTCCTCTTTTGTCACGGTGCTTGAAATAATCTTTTTTTTTTTTTTCTGAAATTTTTTTGATGTGACACAGAAAAATCTTTCTTCGCTTATTTTCAAAAGGAAGACTTCATCACTCAGTTCTTGGTAAGAGTCCTGGATATTCTGATGAGAAAAGTTGTTTGAAATTTCTTGATCTTCGTCAAGTCGAATGTTCTCCAGCTTTTAGGAAAATATAAAACTTTATTATTTGTGCTATAGTTAAGTTAGATGAACTGAGCATAGTCTCTCTCTCTCTCTCTCTCTCTCTCTCACACACACATACAACAAACAGCAGTAATTCGTGCAAGTCTCTTTCTCTCTCTCTCTCTCTCTCTCTCTCTCTCACACACACACACACACACACACACACACACACACACACACACACACACACACACACACACAACAGTAATTCAGTAATTCTCTCAATTCTCTCTCTCTCTCTCTCTCTCTCTCTCTCTCTCTCTCTCTCACGCACGCACACACAAAACAGTAATTTGTGCAATTCTCTCTCTCTCTCTCTCTCTCTCTCTCTCTCTCTCTCTCTCTCTCTCTCTCTCTCTCTCTCTCTCTCCACACACACACACACAAAAACAGTAATTTGTGCAATTCTCTCTCTCTCTCTCTCTCTCTCTCTCTCTCTCTCTCTCTCTCTCTCTCTCTCTCTCACACACACACACACACACACACACACACACACGCTAAGAAGCCCTTCGGAAAGAAACAAACGTTGAGAGAATGAATCCTTCTGAGCAGTGTTATCTGTCTACTTGTGTTGAGCCTCGTAAGAAAAAACTGAACGAGAAATGTTTTAACGAAGCGATATAGAACTTGATTATGGCCGATGCCCACACCTCTTATGATGTGCCATATTCGGGCGCAACCTCCTGTTGATTTTAACATCATAAGAAGTAGTCGTATAGTCGGTGTTTCTGACGAGATTCTCATGTAAGATGTATTTCAGAAAAGATGATCTATCTTGAAGGCTTTGACTGATGTATTTCCTATGGTCGACTGATTTTGTGAAAATTGGGCTGACAGGCTAAGCACTGGGGCACTTCCGGTCATTCAGCGCTCAAGACGGTGTAGAGAGGGAGTAGGAAAAGCTGTAAATAAAGGAGAGTAAGTGCAAAGATCTAAAGGTGGAACTGGGAGAAAGTCCCAAAATTGCAATAAGTAAAAGTTATAGAGGTTTGGCAGCAAGACTGAAGAAGGGCACGGAGGCAAAGTAAAAGGCTAGTGGCTAAAGGACGCTGCAAACACCTTTTAGTAAAGATGTTTTGTTACTGATACGGTGGGATCACTGTATTTCTAATATGTTCATAGAAAAATATGATCATGTTAGTGAGTCTGTATGCTTACCAGAAATCGAATATTAAATTCTGAATGTTAGCTGAAGGCACTGGGAAAGTTCAAATTGAAACGACAAAGTGCAAAGTACTTTCGTGTATTTTAACACATCTTTGTGCCCCGAAGATGTGTTAAAATACACGAAAGTACTTGGCACTCTTTCGGCTCAATTTGAACTTTCTCAGTGGATTCAGCTAATAAACAAAATCACGCACTTACTTTTGTGATTTCTTAGTATTAAATTCTGAAGAGATTTTGACGACTGTAAGTCAGGGTAAATTTGATTTAATGTGATACTTACCAGTAAAACAGCAGTCAGAGTTCATTACTGTAATTAGTGAAGATCCAAGGGATTTGCCCAATGAAGACTAAGGCCTTTTCTTTTTAACAAATTGTGTATTCACAGTGACATTTGCCCGATGGAAAACATCGCTCAGTTTTATCCTGCGATATATTCTTTCCTGATACCCTGCAGGGGAGTTGTGTCGTCAGTGCACCTCACGTGGTGCACTGTAGGCATTACTGAAGGGTCTTTGCAGCGTCCCTTCGGCCCCTAGCGGCAACGTCTTTCATTCCTTTTACTTTACCTCCGTTCATATATTTCTTCTTCCGTTTGACTTTCCACCCTCTTTAACAATTGTTTCATAGTGCAACTGCTTTGAGGTTTTCCTCCTGTTACACCTTCCAAAGCTTCTTACCGTCAATTTCCCTCTCAGCGCTGAATGACCTCATAGGTCCCAGCGCTTGACCTTCGGGCTAAATTCTATATTCTGCATTCTTTTCGGGATGTATTTCCAATGTAAATGTATTTATTCCCTGAGACATTTTCCACTCGGAATACGGTCAGCATATTTCCAGTGAAAGGTTCCCGCTGGAAGATTACCGTCGATCCGTTTCAAATTGCATTTCGTCATTGGAAGACTGCGGTCAACGTGTTTTCATAAATGCTACAGATCAACTTTTCTGTTTTTATTCTATTTTATTTTGTTTTTTTGTCGAGGAAAACTATTGTGCCGGCTTTGTCTGTCCTCCGCACTTTATTCTGTCCGCACTTTTTTCTGTCCTCACTTTTTCTGTCCGACCTCAGATCTTAAAAACTACTGAGGCTAGAGGGCTGCAAATTAATATGTTGATCATCCACCCTCCAATCATCAAACATACCAAATTGCAGCCCTCTAGCTTCGGTAGTTTTAATTTTATTTAAGGTTAAAGTTAACCATAATCGTGCTTCTGGCAACGATATGGGACAAACCACCACCGGACCTTGGTTAAAGTTTCATGGGCCGCGGCTCATACAGCATTATACCGAGACTGCCGAAAGATAGATCTATTTTCGGTGGCCTTGATTATACGCTATACGGAAAATTCGATTGCGCCGAAGAAACTTCGGCGCGTTTTTTACTTGTTTTATTATGAAACAGAGGCTTCCCCTCATCTCCCTTCTTAAGAATCCACGTCCAGCGACCATTCTTCCGCAGCGGACTAGTCAGTAACAAATACTCCATATTCTTTTTAAATTGGAAACCTCTCTCTCTCTCTCTCTCTCTCTCTCTCTCTCTCTCTCAGAAAATTAAAACCTTTCCATTTTTCCTGTCGAATCTGTGGACTTATTTGCGTCACGTCACGTATGGCCTCAACATGTAATTGAGCAATCAGGCTCCTTGCCTGCGAGATGAGGCAACCGCCCTAATTAATATCATATTAATGACTGGAGATGGGATGGGAAGGCCATCCCGGCATCTTCTTCAGTCAGCAGAGCCCCACATCCATTATTCAAGAGATGTAACCCGCATGGAAACTTGGAGCGGGTATTTTTATACTTCCCGCCATTGGCTCTCGCAACAAATTGATGGCTTGATCTTAATCCCTTTATTTATGCCTCCAACTCTTCCCCCTTTTCGTGCCCAGGTAAGAGAGAGAGAGAGAGAGAGAGAGAGAGAGAGAGAGAGAGTTTGATCGTGATTCTATACGTATGTCTTTCTCAATTCCTAGCAGAGAGGTATCTATTAAAAAAAGTTCGTTTTTAGTGTATTCAAAGAATTGGGTAAAGCCATTTTTCTCTTAAATGAAAAATACTGAAAGTGTGTTATCGTCCGCATTGCTAGTTTTCTTATTTTTAGAATTCCTCATACAAAAATTCAGGCTTTGTTCTGCGTGGAAGCTTCTGACCTGACAGAAATGGAACGATGTTATCGCATTTGTTCTCATTTTGTACAAGGCACAATTTCCATTTTTCTTGCGTCAGAAATTTCGTATTTTACCCTACTGCTTAGCAACCGTTGAATGCTAAGCAGCAGGATAAAATACGTAATTTTGACGCAAGGAAAATGGAAATTGTGCACTGGACAAAATGAGAACAAATGGAATAACATCGTTCTATTTCTTTCAGTTCAGAAGCTTCCATGCAGAACAAAACCTGAATTGTCCTATTAAGAAAACAAGCAATGACGGGGAATACTGGAAGAAAATATCCATACATCATCACCCTGTCCTGAAATTAGATATTGCAGTAAGATAATTGCACCAAAATACTTGTATGAATACGTGTATTTCCACCTTCAGCTAATAGTATATACATGCGTATAAAACAAGTAAAAAATGCGCCGAAGTTTCTTCGGCGCAATCGAGTTTTCTGTACAGCCGCTACGGCGTATAATGAAGGCCACCTAAAATAGATCTACCTTTCGGTGGTCTCGGTATAACACTGTATGAGCTGCGGCCCATGAAATTTTGACCACGGTCTGGTGGTGGCTTATCGCATATCGTTGCCAGAAGCACGATTGTGGCTGACTTTAAGCTCAAATAAAATAAAGACTACTGAGGCTAGAGGGCTGCAATTTGGTATGTTTGATGATTGGAGGGTGGATGATCAACATACCAATTTGCAGCCCTCTAGCCTCAGTAGTTTTTAAGATCTGAGGGCGGACAGAAAAAGTGGGGACAAAGAAAAGTGCGGACGGACAAACAAATCCGGCATAATAGTTTTCTTTTACAGAAAACTAAAACAAGAAAAAAAATATTTGGTAAAATCAAAATATTGATCTTACTGCAGTATCTAATTTCAGGACAGAATGATAATATATAAATATTTTCTTCCAGTATCCCCTGTCAAAGGCCATACGCATCACCTTGTCCCTCCATCGAGTCTTAGCTGTCAGTACCTACAGATTCTCTAAATAGCGTTCAAATTAAAACTGTTCTCTAGTCGCCCAAACAGAGCCGAACTTCCACCGGTGTTTCAGTACGCGTACGTGACGAGAATTTCTGGCCTTCTCAGAACATGGGCGATCTGGGTACCAAGAAGTTCGTTTAGTACTCTCGAATGCGCTCCATTGGCTACATTGGTGTGTTAGTGAGGTTTTATTGAAAGAAATTTGTAAATATAGTTTAAGAAGGAATTTCTGTATTGTATAAGAGAAGTCTGATAATTATATTTTGATTTTACCAAATTTTATTTTGTGCGTGTGTTTGTTTGTACGCGTGAAATATCAGCTGCAGGTAGAAATACACGTATTATAGTGCATTTAAATTACTGCAATATCTAATTTCGAGACAGGATGATGAAATTGGCATATTGAAATTTCCATGGCGAGAATAGCGAAAAGTTATTACTGCGTAAATATTCTTTTATCTTACTGTACATGATTTGGCTGTTTATTAATCTCCCGTTGGGGGTTAGTGCCGACAGTGCAAACATGCGGTGCACTGTTGGCATTAATTGAGGTTCTTTGTTGCGTGCCTTCGGCCCCTACCTGCAACCCCTTTTGTTCCTTTTGCTCTACCTCCTTTCATATCCTCTTTTTTCCATATTACTTTCCACTAACAATTGATTCATAGTGCAACTGCGAGGTTACACCTTTCAAACCTTTTTACTGTCAATTTCTGTTTCAGCTCTGAATGACCTCATTGGTCCCAGTGCTTGGCCTTTGGCCTAAATTCTATATTCAATTCAGTTCAGTCCTGTGTATTAACGTCAGGCACATATATTTTAGGATTAAATTTTTGAACGTGGTTGGAGTATGGTATGTAGCCTATGCCAGTTTGCCTTTCAATATTACAATATGCGGACCATCCAAAGAACTAACCAAGTTTGCCTTTCAATATTGAAAGATAATATCAGGACCTTCTGAAAAACTTAAGACCTTTTTGTTTTGGTAGGATGCTCAGGCAACTTCGTTATGTACAAAAGAAAGAACCGCTACAGTAATACGGTTTGCAAGTTTTACAACTCTTTAAACGACGGGCCCCAGTCCGGAACACGTATCACCCGCACCCCTTTCCCTTTTTGTTAAAGGTACGGAACTCTGATATTCTGTGCTTCCTGAATGCTGTTGTATTTTCTGTATCAGTTCGAGAGAGGTTATGGGCTCAACAGACATGTCCGATAAGCTCATTATTTTTGCCTTCCTTTTTAGTTTTCTGTAAAATAAAACTAAAACTATTTTGCCGGCTTCGTCTGTCCGTTCGCCCTTTATTCTGTCCGCACTTTTTTCTGTCCGCACTTTTTCTGTCCGCCCTCAAATCTTAAAAACTACTAAGACTAGAGGGCTGCAAATTGGTATGTTGATCATCCACCTTCCAATCATCAAACGTACCAAATTGCAGTCCTCTAGCCTCAGTAGATTTTTTTATTTTATTGAAGGTTAAAGTTAGCCATAATCGTGCTTCTGGAAACGATATAGGACAGGTCACCACCGGACCGTGGTTAACGTTTCATGGACCGCGGCTCTTACAGCATTATACCGAGACCACCAAAAGATAGATCTATTTTTGGTGGCCTTGATTATACGCCGTACAGAAAACTCGATTGCGCCGAAGAAACTTCGGCGCATATTTTTTACTGGTCATTCTCTTATTGATACTTTTTAGTTTCTCGGGCTTCACATACGAAGTAATATCGTAAGAGATTAAATCGATAGAGAATAGAATTATTGGCTATTTCACACATATAATAAGATTTTTCCCAACAAGGTTTCTCTGCTGATTATGATAAACAAGCCTTAAATTGTCTAAGGTGCCCGGGGTTAAAGTTTCACACGTATACCTTCATAATTGTGAAATATTGCTTGGTAGTGGCCCAATAGCCAGTTTCAAATTAATGCAAATTAGTAAGATTGGTAATGAATATTTCTCTACCGTTTTGTGCAATTAGATAGGTAATTTCTCCGTTATCCTTACGAAAATTATGAAAAGTTACCAAATATTTTGCTCGGGGATTTTGAAAATATGAGAAAGAAAGTAGATTGTTCATCAAAAAAAAAATATATATATATATATATATATATATATATATATATGTATATATATATATATATATATATATATATATATATATATATATATATATATATATATACTTATATATATATGTATTGCAAAATATGTTGTCATATCCAAAAAAAAATCTGGCAGAAATTAGGTCATCATGTGGATGAGAAAGATAACCGTAGATTTTCCCAAATATTGTTCCTGGCTCTAATAAGAAAGATTGCCATCGTTTTTGGCAAAGATACTACATGATGCTCTGTAGCCATTACTAAAGGGTATTTGCAGGTCCCTTCGGCCCTAAGATGCTGCCACTTTTTAGCCTTTGACTTTACCTCCGTTCCCGCTTATTTTCCTCAGTCTTGCTGTTCAGCCTCTCGTAATTATTACTTCTAAGTGAATTTGTGTGGTTTTCTCCCAGTTCAACCTTCTTGTGCTTACATCTCTTTTACTGGAGAAACAAATCCACAGTTATGTATGGGTACATATATTGAAAATATATGTCCCCATACACAACTGTGGATTTGTTTTCCCATATCAAGACTCATGCTACTATGAGTATTTTTTAATTTTTATTATCTGGAATCACTTTTTATCTTGCTGTCTAACCACTCCAACCATCTCTTTTTACTGTCTTAAGCTGAATAGCAGAAAGTACCTCGGAATCAAATTAATCCGGGATGCAAATTCCCGAGATTAGTTGAGGTCAGGTTAGATTATAATATCTGCGTAATTTACGTGTGGGAAACATAATGAGATTATTTTCAAGAAAATTCTGTGGTGAGTTTTTAAGATATGGCGTCCCCCTTTTTTCAGGGAAAGGTAAAAAGTAAGTATACCTTAGTTTTACCAGACCACTGAGCTGATTAACAGCTCTCCAGGGAAAGGTGCCGGTACTCGGTTACATTTCGGGAAAATTCCGGGGTGCAAATGAGAGATTCCTCATCACGCAAATAAGAAATTAACTGACATAGATCCTGGCAGAGATTGGCCGAGTCGCTCAGAGGAGAGAGAGCCCACATTTCATACCCGAGTTTGCTCAGCCAGGAAATTTCCCACAAACCTGGTTAGCCCTGTGAGACCTCGCTGCTTCTCTGGGGAAGTCCACGTCGCAGCTATCGTCCGCGGCCTGAGATTTTAATTTCCGTAGAAAATTGTAACCAAACTTGAACGATCCCTTTTGGGTAATTTGTCTCCGTGATTTGTTTAGAATGTCCAGGGGAAATGTTTGTGTGTGTGTGTGTGTGTGTGTGTGTGTGTGTTGTACTCATAAAGCTTGATTTTTATTTTGGTAAATTTTAGGTTTGTTGTTTAGTTTTGAGATTTGTTTCCTCACTTGAGATTGTAAGTGAAACTTAACACCATTTTTCATTTCAAAGATCGTTAATGAGATTAAGTATTTGTGTTATATTTTTTGATCTCTTAAGTTGCTTGTCATATGTCAGTAAATTTTGTAACATTTAAAGGGTTGACTTGCCACTTTTGGGTATATATATATATATATATATATATATATATATATATATATATATATATATATATATATATATATATATATATATATATTATTCACAGGTCAGTCTAATTGCAAGCACTCAGTACAGCTTAAAGACACCTGGCACTAACAGTCGATGCTTCAGAAACTTCTTGGCTAGTCGAGCCAAGTACGAATCCCCCTCCCCTTCCCATCCGTGCAAAGAGATGGGAACTGAGGGAAGGGAATCCCCTCCGTTACACCCCTGCCCCCCCTCTCTCTCTCTCTCTCTCTCTCTCTCTCTCTCTCTCTCTCTCTCTCTCTCTCTCCACACCAAACCCCCCGAGTGGCCACGCCCTCATTGGCTTCAAAAGCTGCCAATCTACCGCCTCGTCTGCGACGTCTTTGATATCGGCACGTCCGAATGGCGGAGTTACGAGTCGAAGCAACAAGCAGCCAGAGGGGGGGCGGGGGGGGTGAGGGAGCCACTCGGGCGGAAAAACAGACCGTTGATTGCTCGTCGAAAATGCCTGGTCAGCGGAAAGACTCGTGCATGCGATCTCTGCCTTTCTTTTTTTTTTCTCTCTCTCGTTGTTTTTTTTTCGTGTGTGTGTGTTTTTTTTTGTCCGTCGGTATCACTGCTGAATGTCGATGATGGATTGGGGTTTGTGACATGGCGAGGATGGACTGGAAATGGACGCAAATTGTGTCTGGTTTTATTGATTGTTTTCGTATTTTGCTCTCTCTCTTTGCCTGCTCGTTTTATTCGGATTTTCTTCAGTTCGCCGTTGTTTCGTTGGAAGTCTGATTTACAGAGACAGAAGAGAGAATATGGACTTGAATCCAAGAGAGAGCGATGGCTATTGGAGAGAGAGAGAGAGAGAGAGAGAGAGAGAGAGAGAGAGAGAGAGAGAGAGAGACTTGCTCACATTCTCTTCATTTTATCCCAAGCACTTACACTCTCTGTAATGCGCTTAAATTAACAGCCATGGTGAGATCGCGTTGTGGCATATTTTCGTTTTAGTGCATTTTATGTTATCATTTAGCAAAAGTCTTATTCTTCTTCTAACACGAATGTAACGCATCCTGTGTGTTGAAGTAAATTCTTTCCAATGTGAATTATCTTACTTTTGATTTACCTTGTTTTTTCTGATGGTAATTTTATTTTTCTATTTGCAGTGAAATTATATATTTTTTATACAGTTTTACTCTCTCTCTCTCTCTCTCTCTCTCTCTCTCTCTCTCTCTCTCTCTCTCTCTCTCTCTCTCTCTTGTTTTTTTTTCGAAAGGTTCGGGTATCATATTACCAATTAACGTAGATTTCATTTTGTGATGGTTTGCTTGCTTTTTTCCTCGTGTGATGATTAATTAATATATATATATATATATATTTTTTTTAGTCTGATAGCCTGAATATAATTTCATTTTTTTTTCATAGGCATTTTCATAATTTGATTTGCCTATTTGAAGGGATAGTCCAGTGCGGGAATTTTCCCTGTGGTGGAGAGCAGTGAGTTAGTTGTTCCATTTATTTGTTCCCATTTCTTTTTAGTTTTCTGAAGAGGAATCTGTTGTGCCGGCTTTGTCTGTCCGTCCGCACTTTTTCTGTCCGCCCTCAGGCCTTAAAAACTACTGAGGCTAGGGGGCTGCAAATTAGTATGTTGATCATCCTCCCTCCAGTCATCAAACATACCAAATTGCAGCCCTCTAGCCTGAGTAACTTTTTATTTTTATTTAAGGTTAAAGTTAGCCATAATCGTGCTTCTGGCATCGATTTAGAATAGGCCATCACCGGGCCGTGGTTTACGTTTCATGAACCGCGGCTCATACACCATTATATTGAGAGTATTCGAGACCACCGAAAGATAGATCTATTTTCGGTGGCCTTGATTATGCGTTGTAGGGTCTGTATAAGTACAGAAAACTCGATTGCGCCGAAGAAACATCGGCGCATTATTTACTTGCTTGTTACTCTTCTATAGTAGGTGAAATTTTTGTTTGGTTAATTCGATATCAGTCATTTCTGTACTCCTGTTTTCTATTGGTTTTGTGTTATATATTTTACTGTTGATTTTTAGGCAGGAGGATTTTAAACTATGATTTTTTTTTTTTTTTCTTTCGGTTTCAGGATTGTGGAATGATGTTACAGCTAGTTGCAAGACATTACAGAAGACGTTTGCTTCATATTATATTAAAGTTTCAGTAACTGTCACCATTAACGAAGTTAGTTCATGCAAGTCTCGTAATAGCACGAGTCACTAAAATGGTGAGGAAATCCACGATGGTGTAAAATATATATATATATATATATATATATATATATATATATATATATATATATATATATATATATATATATATATATATATATATATATATATCTATATTAGAGAACTATATACAAACGAGAACTTTCGAGAACCTGCTCGATTCTCCTTCTCAATTGAGAAGGGGTATCAAGTGGGTTCTTGAAAGCTCTTGTTTGCGCGCGTGTGTGTGTGTGTGTGTGTGTGTGTGTTTGTGTGATATTATTTTTCATTTCCATGTGGAATTTTTGGCGTCTCTGTCACACTAGTTGGCAATATTGTCTGTCCAGTCTGTTTGTCATTCGTATGAGTTTCCAAATCTCCAGACACATTCAGAGAGGTAGAATCGAAGGTGCCGTTGAAATATAAACATGGCCACGTCCTCCAACTTCTTCAGTGTCATCGGCGAGCATCCGCGCGCACGCGCGTGCGATGCGGACAACGCATGGAAGGCTCCTTCCTCTCCTTGCCGCGAAAAACGCCGATACAATTTTGCTGGTAAATTGAATTCTGTGAGGTAGAAGATCAATTTCCTGTCAATTTCTGCTAAGCGATGAAATCCTGATATGCAGATAGGCAGTTGCACTTACTCATTTTCTCTCTCTCTCTCTCTCTCTCTCTCTCTCTCTCTCTCTCTCTCTCTCTCTCTCTCTCTCTCTCTCATGTATATATATGTATATATATATCACGTGTTTATTATATACATATTTATATACATATATATATATATATATTATATATATGTATATATATGTATATGTATACACATACGTGTTGTGTGCTTATGTCCGTTCCCTTATATCCAAACGCGTTCAATGCAATGAGCGGTGTTCTAATCATCAGCGCTATAATGTAAAAACAAAGTAATTGGATATGGCTGCATTACAGTTGTCCTTGTAGCTGTGTTGTACATAATGTGTGAGCGTTTGCATGATGAGGCTTTTTTTTAAAGCAGTTCAGATGTCTGGTTGAGCCTCTTCTCACTCAGTCATGTGGGAGTTTGTACATACTTGTATCGAATTGCTGAACTTTCCTCAATTTCCTCTGAATGTGCGAGGTAAAGCGATGTAAATACTAAAGAGTTACACTTAGACAGCTCATATTCACTCACGTCTTTATTCAGGTAAATGGACGTAGGTGTGCGGAGATTAAGTATTCAGTAATACCACAGATGAATTTATAGATGAGACTTATTAATTACGGCACTTTTCTTCTTATCTTCAAATCTTCAGCTGAAAACTCATGTGGACAGAATCAACAGACTGTAAACCCAGTGGAGATCCGAAGAGAATCAGACTGCGGAGAGACACAAATTACGGGAAAAGGTGATAAATAAATGAATATGTGGGAATAAAAAACAGTGGAGAAACATGTCCACAGTGATGTATGGTGCCCTTAAATGGAAAACTGCAGTACCTGCAAAATTTTCGAAATTGAGACATGCCACCTATTGGGCATGTTACTGCAGTTTCAGAGTGATTCTTCAATGCTTTCCACGAGTGTTTAGGGTGTCCGATTTGCAGTGTCTACAAAATCAGTAGTAAGGCAAGGGAAAACTGCAGTATCCATCATTTTTCCCAGTTTTTGTATTTTTGCAGATAATGCAGTCTTCCATTTTATGGCAGTATGGGTGTACATTTATATATATAACAATGGATTTGTTTCTACATTTCAAGACTCATGCTACTATGAGTACTTTTTAATAAAAAATAACATCGATACTCATGAATTCAGGAGAAGTCAGAAAAAAGGCAGGAATGAATTTGCTCATTGCTTAAACTTTTGGATATCAGAAGACTCCACGACCGCACTAGGCAAACTGTGGATCGCTTTCAAAGGAAATGGATTTTATTATTATCATCATTAATCAGAAGATGAAACCTGTTCTTATGGAACAAGCCCACTAAAGGGGCCATTGATTTGAAATTCAACCTTCCAAAGAATATGGTGTTCATTAGGAAGAAGTAAGACGAGGTAAAGAGAAATACAGAAAGAAGAGTCCCTACTTGTTATAAAATAAAATCAATTAACAAATAGATAAAAATGCATTAAAATGCAAGAAGACTAGTATTAGGGCAGTAATGTACAGCACCTTCGCTTGAACTTCCGAAGTTCCAATTGCACGACGTCCTCTGTGAAGCTGCCTCACAGTCCAACTTCTGAAGTTTCAATTACACGACATCCTCCGTGTGAAGAATAAAGGACCTTTGGAACTGAGAAGTTCGCTGCATATTGGCGCTGCTGTTCAGCGAATTTGCAACAAGAAGACTTGAATGCATGTTAGCCAATAATCATCATCAATTACGTCGTCGCATATCGCGTTATCCACTCTGTAATTTTGCACGCGCGTGAGATATGTGTTAAAGAGGACGCCCCATTCAAGTAATATCACAAGCATTTCGGTCGATCAGAACCAGACCCCTCCTGCCTCTATAATTCATGAGATGAAGTCATTGTGTTCGCTGTTATGCTCTTGATGAAAATTTAAACGGTCCAGGAGTGTATCATTTTAAAGTGGTTATTGTTGTTATTCATGTGCTGTTTGTTCCTAGGAGCTTATATCACATTTAAAGTTCGCGTTGACACAAGACCTGTAATTGGGAGCAAAGGGATAGGGGAAATTAAATACATCCAGTGTAGGGTTTTTACTTGAAATGCACATGATGCAATATTCTCTATTCAAGTGTCAGCAGAAGTATACGTTTTTCTAAAGTTCCTTTTGCAGTGCACACTGCGTTTTAGATAATGACATGAATTTTTTTAATATCATGAAACCTGTGCCTTTCATTCTTCTGTGAAGAATCATCGCTTGACAATTTTACGAAATATTTACCCATCAACATTGGATTTCAAGCCATTACCATTAGAAAATGAAAACGAAGATTGACAATATTAGCGGCATCATCACCCCAGAAAATGTGAGGGACCCCAGAGAGAGAGAGAGAGAGAGAGAGAGAGAGAGAGAGAGAGAGAGAGAGAGAGAACATCGTGTTATTTCCCAGACGTTAATGTGTGGCCAACAAGGTTTCCCATTTCGTTATAGTTGAAATTCCTACTAAATATCATTCTCAGTTCGACCTTTTCGACTCGGTGGGGATCTTAACGTCCTTTTTCAGGGGGGAACTCCATCATCACTCCATCTCCGGCTAAGTAAATGATGCCACAGGCTACATGGTAACTTGAGAGAGAGAGAGAGAGAGAGAGAGAGAGAGAGAGAGAGAGAGAGACAGAGACAGAGAATGAATGTTTGAACGTTCGTTTGTCGCCTTATTTTAGAGGTGCGATATATCCAAAATATGGTGGCTATGCGTTGTATTATTTTTTTTACGATAACTCCTGCATCACAAATAGGGAGTTTTGTTGTCGTATATATCAGTATTTCCTGACACTTATTTCCTTGATCACCGAGCTGTTCGGTTTATTTGTTTGTCTTTTTGTAGTTTGTCTCACAAAGATGTTTATTATAGATTCTTTGAATGAATATATATATATATATATATATATATATATATATATATATGTGTGTGTGTGTGTGTGTGTGTGTATGTATGTATGTATGTATGTATGTATGTATATATATATATATATATATATATATATATATATTATATATATTATATGATATATATATTATATATATATATATATATATATATTATATATATATATATATATATATATATATATATATATATATATATATATATATATATATATATATGTATGTATGTATGTATGTATGTATATACTCACAAATGTTATGCCACCAATACCCAGTTGGTATCGATTTGACTAAACATTTGGAATAACTTACACCCAAAGGGAATCATCTATGATTATGTGTATGTGCCCCACCAATATTCGAAGCTATGCCTTGTAGTTTCGATACGAAGGAAACAGGGACTCATCAATTCGGTTTTGATTTCATTACACTTGTTTAATATTATTTTTCTTACTTTTTTTTTGCATAGAGCGTAAATGTCTCCAAATCTGAATCTAACGACATTAAAGTTCAGAACTGTCATGAAGGCGAATCCCAGAGTGATGCTGTGCCTACCGAATTTTTTCCCTCTTTCCAAATTGTTTGAAGTTTTTCCGCAGGTGATTGCAAACCCCTCTCAACTTGGGGGAGAAAAGGGTTGTGTCCTTTGAGGGAAAAGTTACCTTTTTCCAAACTAGATAGTTTTTTTTTTTTTTTTTTACATAAGGTGGCCAAAAGAGACGTTTAGAAAATATAGATATCGTGATTTTATAGATGAAACATCCTTCTGCACTGAAATTGAATCGTAGAGATTATGGTCATTCCAGTTGCAATGGTGTAAAATTTGTGGTTCAGTTGCATCAAAGGTATTTCGATTTTTTTTTTGCATTCCTGTCGTGTGTCTTGTATTTTGATGGAGACCTGGGATGTACCTTGTATTATTATTATTATTATTATTATTATTATTATTATTATTATTATTATTATTATTATTATCAGAAACATCTTTTAAGCCCTGTACAATGTGTAATTTGTTGTTCAGTTATGTCAAGGATATTTCGACTTGTTTTTTGCAGAATTGTTGTGTTTCTTGTATTTTGATGGAGACCTAGGATGTACATTTATTATTATTATTATTATTATTATTATTATTATTATTATTATTATTATTATTATTATTATTATTATTATTATTATTATTATGGAATTTCTTTTAAGCCCTGTATAATTTGTAACCTTATCTCATATAATTTTACCATGAATAGGAATGAGAGCGCATTGAGTTACTCTAAATGCTAGTGTTTTGACGTGTCTTTTATGGAACCTTTTCTTGACGTCTTTACGATTTTTTTATATATTTATAAGTCGTGATAGGCTAGTCATAACATTGGTCTTTGCTTAGTAATTTCGATAGGATTTGAATGTTAAGACCTTGCCAGAAATAATGTTATTTTCTTTTTGTATCGGTTGGTTATAATGATCAAAACGACTGTGTAATAATAATAATAATAATAATAATAATATTTAATAATAATAATAATAATAATAATAATAATAGTAATAATCCATTAATATATATTTACATTTACACGAGTTTGTCTTACCAATAATAATAATAATAATAATAATAATAATAATAATAATAATAATAATAACTTTTAATTAGCTGATGTCAGATAGTTGGGATTGCAGAACAAGCTGTCTGTCACCCTTTAACAACTGGTCGCCTATCTCGTTGGGCGCTGTCTTTGCGTCCGATTATTATGGAGGGAATCAGCGGAAATATATTTCTGTTTTGCGACGGCGAGCAGTAAATATATCAAGTTAAAGGAGATAGGCCTTCATGTTCGTCAGGATATCGAGATCCTGTTTCAGGGGTCGCCACTTGATTAGAGAGGTATTGCTAGATTTTAGATGCGCGGCGTGTATCGTCCTCTCTTCCCGGGACTCCTTCGACGCTGGTAAAAGATGAATAGAGAGAGAGAGAGAGAGAGAGAGAGAGAGAGAGAGAGGTGTTGCCATCGCTCTCGGTTCCATGTCCTATCCTCTTTGAATCCTTGGGGATTAGGGGATTGGTTCGAACTACCTGCTGTTATCAAATATTTGAAAGGTCAGACCATTGCATATTTCGAAGCGTCACACTTGCAGAAAAATTCAGAAGCCTTCCGACGTTTGTTTACTGACGCCCGTGAAAGGGAACTTTTGTTTGGCTGTTTGGGTGTGTGTGTGGAATGGCGTCCACTTAATCGTTTTGTTTGGTCATTTTTATTCTGCGGAAATCTCGCTTTTGCTCTGGAGCGATTGAAAATATTGTTTTGACTTTTCGTGCGATTTTTTTTTAAATTTCTTCATTATTTTTCCCGTAATTAATGTTGTACTTTGTTTTGCTTCTTGGGGTCCCCGTATGGGGTTAGTGCCGCCAGTATACCTTACGAGGTGCACTATAGACTTTTGCTAAAGGGTATTTTCAGCGTCCCTTCGGCTCCTAGGTGCATCCGCGTTTTAACCCTTTACTTGACCTCCATTCCCACTTCCATTCTTCAGTCTTGCTCCCCAGCACGTCTAACTGTTACTCCTTAGTACACATGTTCCTCGTTATAGTTCTCGGCTAGAACTCTGATGGGCCCGTTGCTAGGTAACCAGTTGGTTCTTAGCCACGTAAAATAAGTCTAATCCTTCGGGCCAGCCCTAGGAGAGCTGTTCATCAGCTCAGTGGTCTGGTTAAACTAAGCTATACTTAACTTAACTCCTTAGTCCAGTTGTGGGGTTTCTTTCACTTCCATATTTACATTATAATGATATATGTCCTTTATTATCTGGATCTTTTCACTTTTCACTGTCGTCAGTGTCGAATAAAGGCCGAAGGTGCCTCAGTGCTTGGCTTGAAAGCCTGAGTTTCATAAACCAATTTCATAAACCAGTCAGTCAGTTGGTCCTTGTGGCCAAGGCTTCTGAAGTTGATTAAGTCTTAGAACACGCATTTGAGTGTTTGTCTGTTCTAAGCACATTGCTGCCCTTTGATGACATTCGTCATTCCTTTTCCTTTTGACTTCGTCGTGAATCCTGATTTTTCTTCTAGTTGATGTTTTTGAGCAGGTTATTGGCAGTGATTCTCAAACTGGGTGCCGTAGACAGTGCCTAGGGGTGCCGCAAGATTGTCATGAGTGTTGTCTTGGCTAGATCATCTCGATGAACATTTGTAAAAAAAAAAAAAAATTTACAGAAGTCTTCATTTAACTATTATCAGTGTGTCTACTCTAATTATGTTTATCTACTTCTTCTGATATGCTCTTTGCTTGGACAGTATATTTCTGCATGTACGGCGTGCTGATTTTGATTTGAGTGTGGATAATAATTTTATTCGTTAAATAAGAAGTTAATTCATGTGATATGGTGGGGTGGTGAAGAAGGGGTGCCGCGGTAATGATTATGCATTAGTTAGGGTGTCATCACTAAAAGAAGATTGAGAACCACTGGCCGTTATGGCATTGCAGAGTCAAGTTCTTTGTCAGATGCCATAGATTCGCCTTATTATTATTATTATTATTATTATTATTATTATTATTATTTATTATTATTATTATTATTATTATTATTATTAAAAATGCTCATAGTAGCATGTGTCTTGAAATGGAGAAAGAAATCAAGAGCTATGTTTGTTTACAAACATATTTTAAAATAAATCTAAACAGAGAGCTTTTGGGAATCTGTATAGAATTATTTTTAAATATATTTGTTCCCACACATAACTGGATTTGTTTCTCCATTATTATTATTATTATTATTATTATTATTATTATTATTATTATTATTATTATTATTATTATTATTATTATTATTATTATTATTCAGAGGATAAACCACTGTTCATATGGAACACGACTGCAGGGGCAGTTTACTTTATGTGCAAGGTTACTGTGTATTTAGTTATGCGTCCAAAACATTTTCACATTTGTCCTAAAACTCTGCTCTTACTAATTTTGCTTTTTATTATTATTATATTATTATTTTTTATTTTTTATTATTATTATTATTATTATTATTATTATTATTATTATTATTATTATTATTATTATTATTATTATTATTATTATTATTATTATTTTTTAATTTTTATTATTATTATTATTATTATTATTACAGTGCTTTAAAATTATATTAATTAACGATTATTATTATTATTTCGTATTACAGTGCTTAAAATTCTATTACAACGAATACATACACATTGTTACACCGTTTTAAAAGTATTTCGTTTTTCCAGAGTTAGTGTTTTTTTTTTGTGGTTTTAGGAAAAAACCGCTTTTGCGAAATTGTTTTAAAGTTTATATATATGTTTGTCGTATCAAGTTGACGCAGTGTTTTTGAAAAACCAAAATTATGTATTTTTTGTAATAGTGTTTTGAAGTTTCTATTTGTTTCCCCTGACACACACAAAATGTCATTTCTGTCAGCCGTCCAGTAGGCCTCTATTTTCAGAAACCAATTCAATGTCTGTTTTTGTGATAGTTGTGTAAAGTTTCTTTCCTCGTTTCCAGTGACAAAAACAAAAATAAATACCATTTCGGTTAGGCCTCTATAAAATACGCTTTCTTTTTTACTGAAATCAACTTGAAAAAGTTTCTTCTTGTTTACGTACGCCAGTATTTGCTCAAGTTTCTAAAGAAAAAAACAAGTTAAAAATGCGCCAAAGTTTCTTCTGCGCAGTCGAGTTTTCTGTACAGCCGCTACAGCGTATAATAATGGCCATCGAAAATAGATCTAGAATAGATCTATCTTACGGTGGTCTCGGTATAATGCTGTATGAGCCGCGGCCCATGAAACTCTAAGCCGGCCGTGGTGGCCAGTGTTGTTGCGTTGCCAGAAGCATCATCATGTCTAAGTTTAACCTTGAATGAAATAAATACAACTGAAACTAGAGGGCTGCAATTTGGTATGTTTGATGATTGGAGGGTGCATGATCAACATACCAATTTGCAGCCCTATAGGCTCAGTAGTTTTTGAGATCTGAGGGCGGACAGAAAAAGTGCGGACGGACATACAAAGCCGTCACAGTAGTTTTCTTTTACAGAAAACTAAAAATAGACTCCCACGCAATATAGTCTGGCAGTACGATTCAAAAAGTTCCATTCATCGATCGGAGAACCAATAATCCAGGCGACTTATTGTCGAAGGAGAAACATTGCCAGAATCGACACAATTTTGGCTGGAAGTGATTGATTGATTGATTGATTTATGGTTACTAAGACTGGCGTCAGTGACAGTGAGTCGTTTCGTTGCCGAATGTCATTAGGAGCGGGAAATTTTATTATAAAGAAAATATTCATTTATTCTCTCGAGCATGCGCACACGCGCACAATATATAATTTATAATGTGTGTATGTTTGCGTGTAAAACCTACACTACGATTGCGTATACTATGTATCCGGCAGAAGTAGCGAGTGGACTCTCTCTCTCTCTCTCTCTCTCTCTCTCTCTCTCTCTCTCTCTCTCTCTCTCTCTACTGTATATACTGTATATATACTGTATATATATATACTATATATATATATATATATATATATATATATATATATATATATATATGTGTGTGTGTTTATATGTATGTATATATTCATATTACACTGTAGTATTACAGGAAAAGACATTCATATGTATATATGTACACATATATATGTATATATACATACATACACATATATATGTGTTTGCGTGTGCATGTTTATGTATATGTGTGCATGCACACCCTCGTGGTTGTTTATGTATGCGCTTGGAAACTGATCAGACATAAAGAAATCACATAAAAGTAGGAAAAAATCTAAAGTGCTTTTGGGACCAGGTATGTAAATCTCCGTACGCCTTGCTTCCGAGCAAATGGACTGATTTCGCAAGCACTTACCAAAGGCAGTTGATTCAGGCTCCTGGTGGCACCTGTGTGATTTATGTTCTGAAGGTAGTTCGGATTTTTTTTTTTAAAGTATCATCGGCAAATGGATGGATTACTCATGATACGAAGTCCGGGATGTGTTGTAACTAAGGGTACGTCCACACTAAAGTAAAACATGTCGTGAACTTGTCATCAACATGTTGTCAACAATGTTATCAACATGTCATCAACATGTCAACAATGTTATCAACATGTTGTCAACAAGTCGTCATAATGTTATCAACAAGTCATCAGCATGTTATTAACGAATCAACACGTCATCAACGCACGCTGGCAACTTATAGCACACACATCGCAAGCAGGTTGAATGCAACTGAACGACTAATTGGGAGTTCTAACCACACCTCCCCACGATTATCCATCACTCGCCAAAGGTTCGGTCTCCGCTTAGAGTTGTGGGCTTGTTTTCAACATATTTATTATATATATGACATATGTTACCGACATATGTTTATGACATGTTACAGTGTAATGTAGATGCACACTAAACACATTCAGGGTGCGTCTACACTACACTATAACATGTCATAAACACATGTCTGAAAATTATTGCATAAATATCATAAACAGGTTGAAAACAAGTCCATGACCATAAGATATAGATTGTGTACAGAAAATAATCACAGCAAATATATTTATAGGAAGTGATTTGTTACACACTTGCAAGTAAAGAAGAAGACTAGGATTTCCATGCAGATATGTACACAAACAGAACGAAACTTTAGAGTGTTAGACCATTCGGTTTTGAAATGGGGAACCAAGTGGGGCTTCGTAATTTAAAATTGCTGCCTCGGCTGCATCATCGTGGTCAGATGCTCCCCTCCCCCTCTCTCTCTCTCTCTCTCTCTCTCTCTCTCTCTCTCTCTCTCTCTCTCTCTCTCTCTCTCTCTGTATTTTCGTTTTTTTATGAGATAGGGCGTGATCATCGCAAAGGTGGATTACGCCCACAAATTTGATTATGTACCATGGGTTAGTTTATCTTTTGATAAAATTATGTAATTTCCTGCCCCATCCCTCTAACTTCCCCTCCGTGTCACTGGATGTTCGTTTTCCTACCACGCTACGCCTCTTCCGTTCTGCGGTCTCTCTGTCACTCCCTCTTTTTTCTCCTCTCTGCCTCCTGGATCCTGTCCTGTTGGCCTCCCTGCCTCCCCTCTCCATCATTTTCCTTCTTATTCTACCTCTCCATCATTTTCCTTTCTGTTCTACCTCTCCATCATTTTCCTTCCTATTCTACCTCTCCATCATTTTCCTTTCTGTTCTACCTCTGCATCATTTTCCTTCCTATTTTACCTCTCCATCATTTTCTCCTTTCTGTTTCCTATTCCTCTCCATCATTTTCCTTCCTATTCTACCTCTCCATCATTTTCCTTTCTGTTCTACCTCTGCATCATTTTCCTTCCATCATTTTCCTTCTTCTACCTCTCCATCATTTTCCTTTCTGTTCTACCTCTGCATCATTTTCCTTCCTATTCTACCTCTCCATCATTTTCCTTTCTGTTCTACCTCTGCATCATTTTCCTTCCTATTCTACCTCTCCATCATTTTCCTTTCTGTTCTACCTCTGCATCATTTTCCTTCCTATTCCACTCTCCATCATTTTCCTTCCTATTCCACCTCTCCATTATTTTCCCTCCTATTCCACCTCTCCATCATTTTCCTTCCTATTCTACCTCTCCATCATTTCCCTCCTATTCTACCTCTCCATCATTTTCCTTTCTGTTCTACCTCTCCATCATTTTCCTCCTATTCTACCTCTCCATCATTTCCTTCCTATTCTACCTCTCCATCGTTTTCCTTCCTGTTCCACCTCTTCCCTGTTTTCCTCAGACCGAGCCCCTGGCTCCGTTCTCGCTGTTATTAAAAAAAAGGAGGTCACCCTTCAAATTAGTGAGTAGTGGGAGGGGAAATTTATCGTATGGGCCCGGGCCTATGGTCGAGACAAATGGGCGAATTATGGCTCAAGGTAATGCGTTAAGTCTCTCTCAGGTGCTATTGTTTAAGAACAAGGCTTTTTCGTTTTAAAGTTAGTATATTTCTCTCTCTCTCTCTCTCTCTCTCTCTCTTTCTCTCTCTCTCTCTCTCTCTCTCTCTCTCTCTCTCTCTCTCTCTCGTGAAGTCTGTGTGGGAGCCTACTGTCCTGAACTACATTGAATTTGAGATTTTTTTTTTTTTTAGCATTTTTCACTGTAGCATGAATCTGTTCGCGGCAGGAAAAAAAAAGAATGGGAATTACGTTTCAGTTTTTTGATTTCCAATTACGTTATAATTTAATGAAACAATGAACTTTACTTAACTTTCGAATAGCAAGTTGCTCCGTTGTGTGGCACAGTTAATAGCTTTGTTAAAGATGCATTTCTCTCTCTCTCTCTCTCTCTCTCTCTCTCTCTCTCTCTCTCTCTCTCTCTCTCTCTCTCTCTCAAGAAAGATCATGTAATCTTTCTTGTAAAAGCTTACGTGTCGCTGTATCGACTTCATTCATAAAATATTTTGCCAGTTTGTACTAATATAGTTATTGTAATATTTGTTATTTTTGTATTTGTTTATGATTTTAAATTATCATAGTTATCATTCAGGTTATCATTTTGTTTATGTCTGCGCTGTTATTCATATTGTCGATAGGTAGGAACTAAGGCCATAATAATATTGTTTTATTCTTTCTATTTTTAAATTTTTTTCTTTCCTAATATGTTTTAATCATACCGATTATTAACCTTGAAGTATCAGAAATACATTACCCGTTCAGAAATAATGTGATTTAATGGTTCAAGCGCATGCATATTATCTGGACTTGATGCAAATGATTTGGAGCTAGAGAACGGCTTGACGTCCTTTATCCTTATTTGGCTGTTTTAGAATCATTAATAATAGTGATAACTCTCATTTTTAGTTTTCTGTTAAAGAAAACTATTGTGCCGGCTTTGTCTGTCCATCCGCACTTTTTCTGTCCGCCCTCAGATCTTGAAAACTACCGAGGCTAGAGCGCTGCAAATTGGAGTGTTGATCATCTACCCTTCAATCATCAAACATACCAAATTGCAGCCCTTTAGCCCGAGTAGTTTTTATTTTATTTAATGTTAAAGTTAGCCATAATCGTGCTTCTGGCAACGCTGTAGGATAGGCCACCACCGGGCCGTGGTTAAAGTTTCATGGGCCGCGGCTCATACAGCATTATACCGAGGCCACCTAAAGATAGATCTATTTTCGGTGGCCTTGATTATACGCTGTAGTGGCTGTACAGAAAACTCGATTGCGCCGAAGAAACTTCAGCGCATATTTTTTTTTATTTGTTTTAAGTAGCGTTGCATTAAACGATTTGTAATCCGCAGTGTTACGCCACAGATAGCACATGCTACCTCCAGCATGAAATTTCAAGCAGTTGGTCAATTGATGTCAGCGGCAGTTGGTGCATTCTCGAAAGGAATTGTTACAACTTCCACAAGTAACTTGCAACTGCCGAGCTGCTTTCCCAACTCGTTAATCTGCACAGCCCCCTCCCCTCCCACCCCTAAATCCCAAACCCCCCCTCGCCCTCTCCACTCTGCCGCTTTTCCCGCTACACCTCAACAAAGACTGCCTTCTATAATAATAAAATCTGAGTGGATCTTTTCTTGTTTGTCGCCCCCCGGGTGACAGTAGGGGAGACATGACACAGCCACCTACCCCCTGCAAACCGGCTTGTCAGCCCCGGGTGGGGGCGGGGTAGGTAGGGGAACGGGAGGGTAGGGAGACATCCACCCTCCTCCTGCAAGCCTGTTTGTCCGCCCCGGATAGGGGCGGCGGGATAGGTAGGAGATCGGGAGGGTTGGGGAGACCTCAGCACTGGGTTCCAAACAAGCTCGTATACATATGTATAAAATGTCTCAGAAAGTGGAGAGTCAACCTGGAAAATCCCCGTTTATCGCATATATATATATATATATATACTGTATATTGAAGTGGCTGAGTGACAGCCAGTGCGTATGTGTTGAACTCTCGAAATGTAAATTGTCGTCTCGAGTCTGCTGCCTCGTCTTTATATATTTACATTTATTTTTTCTCTCCTTTTCTTTTCATTGACGTCGGAGAGAGGCTCGAGTGTGACGTGGGGTAATATCGAATCCATGAACCGTCTCGTGAAGGAGAGATTGTTATTTATTTTCGGAGAGTGCGTAAGTCGGCCGGACGGGCTAAATCCCGGATGAATTGAGAACAGGCTTCGAGAAAAGAGCGGGAAGAAAGAGGAGGGAAAAATGGTGCTTTGTGTTGTAGCTGTTTTCGAATACTCTTTGACTGGCCCATGTCTGGAGGTGGAAGAAAAGGGGAAAATTGAGAGGAAAGTGAAAGAGCAGTTGGGTCTAATCTCGATGGAGGTGATGATCCAGGCTCTTAGTAAAAGGCAGCTTGTAGAAATGACGAAACACAGGAGCAAGGAAAGAGTTCCGCAGCGAATTTGCGTAGTAACTGGGGGATGCTGTGATTGTTCGATTGCCACATAACGTTGGACTTTGGAACAGCCTCCCTTCAGAGGATGTCGTCCGATTGGAACTTCAAAAGTTCAAGCGAAGGTGCAATGCATTGCTACCCTAATACTATTCTCCTTCCATTTCAGTACATTTTTACCTATTTGTTAATTTATCAATTTTTTTTTCTTTTTTGATAAGTGATTGGGATCTCTTCTCTCTGCGTTTCCCTTTATCTCCTCTTTCTTCTTCCTAATGAGCACCATATTCTTTGGAAGCTGAATCTCAAGTCAGTGGCCCCTGTGGTCTTGTTCCATCTTCTGAATATAATGATAACAGATAACTGCTGTAATTTCTACATCAGTGTAATCCACATTTTCCGTAAAAGTTCAAGACATCCCGATTCAGAACAGACGTAGAGTCTCCCTCCAGCTGTTGTGTTGCGAGAATATTTCAGGAAATTAACGAGTGGTTCGCTGATTGCATGACACGACAAGGTATAGAATTGAAAACGTTGTTAACGAGATACTCCAGTGAATGTAACAGATTATATTTTTTTTAATCAAGGGCTAATGATAATTCTGTTGTTTGAATGAATTATTGATGGTGAATCTGCGTTGCTGATAGATATTACAGGATCATTTTACCGTAAGGGGACAGCCACGGTTTTGTTAGGGAATTCGGAAATTTATCTTTGACGTGTTATCATGCGCGTTTTAACGAAGTGTGGCGCAGTAAAATGGCTCTAGATTTGTTTATCTCCTAATTTACTGTTGTGAAAATGTGTTCTTAATATATCATGATGAATCTTTGAGAATTGATCGTACTTGTGAATAGTTATTCTGAGACCTGTATGGAATCAACGATTGTAAAAAGCTTATTTTTATCTCTCCCCACCCCCATTCCGCATCTCTCTCACTCTCTCTCTCTCTCTCTCTCTCTCTCTCTCTCTCTCTCTCTCTCTCAAGGCCAGAGCCAGCAAGTGCGAGTCCTGTGTGCTTTTAGAAACACTTATCTGTAATGGAATTCTGGGGCCATTTAGAATTGAATTATTTTCTTTTTGTGAGAGAATGACAAATAAAAGGTAAACTTAATTATTCTCTTCGGTAAATGGATTTGTTTTATCCTTTGACTCCCCTTAGTTGCCCTATTTAGAATCCTGTTGTTATATCTTGATTCCCCTTAGTTGTCCCATTTAGAATCCTGTTGTTATATCTTGACTCCCCTTAATTGTCCCATTTACTCGTAGAATATGTTGTTATCCCTTGACTCCCCTTAATTGTCCCATTTAGAATCTGCTGTTATCCCTTGGCTCCCCTTAGTTGCCCCCTTTAGAATCCTGTTGTTACCCCTTGACTCCCCTTAGTTGTCCCATTTAGAATCTGTTGTTACCCCTTGACTCCCCTTAGTTGCCCCATTTAGAATCCTGTTGTTATCCCTTGACTCCCCTTAGTTGTCCCATTTAGAATCTGTTGTTATCCCTTGGCTCCCCTTAGTTGCTACATTTAGAATCCTGTTGTTATCCCTTGACTCCCCTTAGTTGCCCCATTTAGAATCCTGTTGTTATCCCTTGACTCCCCTTAGTTGCGTCATTTAGAATCCTGCTGTGTTTCTATCGCCCAATTGGCGAAGGAAAATGGTCTTGCTGGTACTTACCTCTAACCCCATCGACCATGAGCCGATTTTTATTCAGCGAAATGTGTCAAACTTTGCATAACGTGCCGGGCTTGGAAAGAATTGTTTGGTACTTCAGAACGTTGTCTGAAAAATGTCCTCTTTTATGATGACGTTGGCCAGGGATTTTTCTAATTTTCATTTTCCGTCAGCCTCCTGTCTCCCAAAATATTAAATTTCCGTTTTATCCTTTATTTTTATTGCACTGACCTGTTGTTATGCATAATGTTCCGTTTTGTATGTTCGGCTACCAGTTATAAGATCACTGCTGGTTTTGGTTATTTTTAATGTTTCTTTTTTTTTTTTTATTTTAAAGGTGTCCTAGAAAACGTCAGAAATTAACTCTGTTCCTGGGGACACTTTTCTGCTCGCAGCATTTAAGCGGATTTCGGTAAATGCATCAACATATTTTTTGAAACTGAGCGAGTACGATTCTCTCGACACAGGAGTATTTTTTTTTTCGTCATAACTGCTCAAAAAACGCCTGTTTCTGAAGCCTTAAGAATTAATATTGGACGATGCGACCAGTTTTTTAGAATCCTAAACCACTATTATTTATAGGTTCCTATAAATAATAGTGGTTTATGATTATTTTAATATCTTATCGCGTGACCTTTACTTTTCTTACCAGCCATTTTAAGAGAAGTGTTTGTCACACAAAAAGATGTAAGGAAAAAAATAACTAACTTCTGCTTCCTATAAATAGTAGAGGTACACTGAATTCATTCTATACGGATTTCCCCCGCAATGGGGTAGTGACGTCAGTGCACCCCACTCGGCGCACTGTAGGCATTACTTCAGGTTCTTTGCAGCGTACCTTCCTTAAGGCTCTATCTGCAACCCCTTTCGTTCCTTTTACTGTACCTTCCATCTTGCCATCCACTCTCTCTTAACAATTGCTTCATAGTGCAACTGCTTTGAGGTTTTCCTCCTGTTACACCTTTCAAACCTTTCCACTCTCAATTTCCCTTTTAGCGCTGAATGACCTCATAGGTCCCAGCGCTTGGCCTTTGGCCTAAATTCAATATTCTGTTTCTGTCTCTATACAGATTTCCACTGCGTGTCTGACTATCGCCCCGGCTCCTGTGAAAGTCTGCAAAACATTACAGAAATGTTCCGAGCATCATTTGCGTGCAGTTAAGTCCCCGGCAGTCTTAATGGACGCCCGACCTCACCCTCCCAATTTGCAGGGGCAGTAATAAATGGAAGCTTTTGTGGGGCTGTTTTTCAAAATTTGCACAAAATCCCTTATGAATGAGGCATTGTTTTTACCCTCACGCGTCTCCCACTTTCGGGACTCGCCTCCTCCCTGTGAAGGAGTTTTGAATGGTGGAAGTAGCCCTGATTAAGGCTGTCTTTTGCTCTTTTCATTTTAGTTTTCTCTAAAAGAAAACTATTGCGCCGGCTTTGTCTGTCCGTCCGCACTTTTTTCTGTCCTCACTTTTTCTGTCCGCCCTCAGATCTCAAAAGCTACTGAAGCTAGAGGCCTGTAAATTGGTATGTTAATCATTCCCCCTCCAATCATCGATCATACCAAATTGCAGCCCTCTAGCCTCAGTAGTATTTATTTTATTTAAGGTTAAAGTTAGCCATAATCGTGCTTCTGGCAACTCAACAACACAGGCCACCACGGCCGGCTGAGAGTTTCATGGGCCGCGGCTCATACAGCATTGTACCGAGACCACCTAAGGATAGATCTATTTTCGGTGGTCCTGATTATGGGCTGTACAGAAAACCCCATTGCGCCGAAGAAACTTGTTTCATTTCTTTTTTGCTTGTCTGAAATATTTTGCAAACGTGTACGATTTTCGTCACTGATAAGCGTGTGAATTTGTCGCCCATCTGTGTTTGCGTAAGTTTATTCACGTCTTCGCATTTTCTTTTTAAGTATAAGCGAATCTTCTGACCAACTTGTTCATATTGAGGATACCTGATTACCTTCTGACCTTGGTGTCCAGGTAAGGTCTGTCTGTTAGTTTATTCATCCTGTGTTTTCTAAGTCATTTTCTTCTTCTTCTTCTTCTTCTTCTTCTTCTTCTTCTTCTTCTTCTTCTTTCTTCTTCTTCTCTCTCTCTCTCTCTCTCTCTCTCTCTCTCTCTCTCTCTCTCTCTCTCTCTCTGTCCGAACTAATTACAACATGTTTATGATTTCCTCTTCTTCTGCCATTGTTCTTATGTTTGATGAATGCATGTTGTACACTGAACATCTTTACTTAATCACATCACGTTGAATAGAGTTATTGTATTACCTTGTACACTGAGGAAATTACAACATTGTTGTTGGCATTCTTTGCACAGAAATTGAATTGCTAACGGGATGAAGGTCTTGAGGTTAAGTGGAATGCAGCAGAATTTAACAAGGTATCTTTATAAGCATGTTTCAACGAGCAAGAAATGCTCTGAAGTTTCTTTGGCGCAATCGGGTTTTCTGTACAGCGTATAATCAAGGCCACCGAAAATAGATCTATCTCGAGCCCTGGCCCATGAAACTTAAACCACGGCCGGGGGTGGCCTGGCCTATATCGTTGCCAGATGCACGATCATGGCTAACTTTAAACCTTAAATAAAATAAAAACTACTGAGGATAGAAGGCTGCAATTTGGTATATTTGATGATTGGAGGATGGATGATCAACATACCAATTTGGAGCCCTCTAGCCTCAGTAGTTTTTAAGATCTGAGGGCGGACAGAAAAAAGTGCCGACAGAATAAATTGCGGACGGACAGACAAAAGCCGCCACAATAGTTTTATACAGAAAACTAAAAAGTGTGAGCTGTTAATTCCTATAAGTATTTGGAAGCAAATTTAACGCATGATAGATGGGTCTAGCCAGAGAGGTAGCTGGATCTCTGCTATAATTGGGATGTTTGAAGGGATTGCTGAACCAACCCTCCTTTAAGGTAGTGATGTGTGGATGTTGGCTGCATGTTAAAGATAAAGTTACAATCTGTTATTATGAACTGTTTTGTGTACTTATGTAAAGAAAGGTGAGATGAAATGGCTAAAAATGTGAAGTATGAGAAAGTGGTAGAAAGTTTACTGCGGTGAAAAAAACATGGGTCACGTGGAGGGAAGGAACGATGGAGGATTTTTATAATTCTGAAGTATATCTATCTGTATCTATGTCTGTATACACACTTCTGTGTTCTTGTATGAACATATATGTTTTTAAAACAACTTCATTCCCTGCAAAATAAAAGGAAAATTAAAAGACGGAAGCGTTTGCATGAGCCCTTTCATCTCCTCCCCCCTGAATCAAGTGTGAAACTCATGAATGATCTCGGCCTCGGGTTCGGTGACATTTGAATTATTGCGATAATGTTTTGAGTTAACAAGACCGTTTATCTCGCATTAGACTCGATATTGAATAGCACGCCTCTAGGAAGAATGTCCTAATTGCCCCGTGTGTTTTGCCAGAATAACACTCACATCCCCTCCTCCCCGCCCTCTCACCTTGCAGTTGCGAATAGCTGTTATCATTTATCCCGAAGCGGGCGAATCATTCCAGTTTTGACCTGCAGAGCGGGCGTCCAGCGAGCATGCAAAAGCGAGGACCCCTGATGGGGAAATTTCCACTCTCGTGCCTCTGCAGTGATACACGGCGACAACTCGTGTCAACTCGTGCAATGTTGTTTCGCCCGAATGTCCTCGGCAGCATTCCGAGCGGGCGTCGGAACGAAAGCGCAAATTATCCGCCCATTCGCTTCCCAGATTTCGAACTATTTTTGCCATCCCCAAACTATCTATAGTCCCGAATCTGGGATATATCGATGGTGCGGTTTTTGAACTCTGACGCTCGCTGTGATTTATGATTTTTTTTTTTCTCCACTTGTACAAGCGTCAGTTTCTTTGTGTTCACACATATTAGGTTACAAATACCGTTTGACATGGGAATCACCATGCCCTGCTAATATTTTACACCCGACGGGATTCATAATTGATAAGTGCTTCTGCGCTGGTGGGATTCGAACAACGTTAGACAATGACTTTGACCACGCGGCTACCGAGAGAGAGAGATTAAACGATAGCTGTGACTTATTATGTATGCATGCATGCATGAATGTGTATATATGTATGAATGTTTACATGTTTATATATACATTTATATGTATAAATCTCACTGACAACCAAAATCAGTATACTAATTCAACATGGAGCGGCCCTTTCTCTTTTTTTCGGAATCCAGGTAAAGAGCCCGGCAGCCTGCTCTAGTTTCCCAAAGAGGAGTAGAAGAAGCCGAATCTAATTTGATACACAGAGAGAAGATGCCACCATCGAGACGACTACTGAAACCTCTTGTCACTGAGCTGGTTTCTCTCTCTCTCTCTCTCTCTCCCTCTCTCTCTCTCTCTCTCGGTCCCCTAAGCAGCTAGCTACAGTGTCATATATCAGCTCGCTAATAGAACCTATTGTGAGATGCAGATGTATCGCATTCTCGACCCAAATGACAAACTCCCGGGGCTAGCTTTGGCGACGACATTTTCCGGGAGGCATTTTCCCGAGATGTAACCGAGTACCGGGACCTTTCCCTTAAAAAAGCGGGACGCCATATATTAAAAACTAACCATAGAATTTTCTTGAAAATAATCTCATGATTTTTCCCACACCCAACATACTCTAGAGGCGATAATGTATTCTATTCTAACCCAACCTGACGTAGGGGCATGGCAAATAAAAAAACCGGGGCAGGTGCAATACTACCATACATCTCAGGAATTTGGAATTTGCTTCCGGGAACGGCTCCAAGGCCGAAAGTCTTCAGTCAAGTTATGCGAATTTGGTCCTTGAGGTATCAGGCTAAAAATTCTGTAAGACGTAATGGGATTATTTAATATTTTTTTCGAGATGGCCGGCTTTAATGATAACATTAGATTTAGCTTGATGAGAAGGAGACGACCAAGAGAGAGAGAGAGAGAGAGAGAGAGAGAGAGAGAGAGAGAGAGAGAGAGAGAGATTGGAAGTACATGTTAATTTAAGGAGCGAAATGAAGAGAGATCCTCATAGTATAAATATTGGTTCGTAGTGTGAGAAATATAAAAAGATTCTCAGTCTTTTGGGTAAGTTGCTCGGCTGGGGAGGGTGGAAGGACAGTGATAAGGCGGAGAAAAGGATCTTTTATTCGGAAGTATCGGTGTGGAAAGGAGAGAGAGAGAGAGAGAGAGAGAGATTAACAATGAAATTGACCTAAAAAGTTATAGAAATGAACATTTTTTATCACGTAACTGGTTAATGCTAGAGAGAGAGAGAGAGAGAGAGAGAGAGAGAGAGAGAGAGAGAGAGATAATGAAATTTACCTAAAAAAATTTATAGAAATGAAAGTTTTTTTATCACGTGACTGGTTAATGCTAGAGAGAGAGAGAGAGAGAGAGAGAGAGAGAGAGAGAGAGAGAGAGAGAGAGATTAACAACGAAATTTAGCAAAATAAAATTCAAAGAAATAAAAATTTTTGTGTATCGCGCGACTGGTTAACGCTAAAAAGAAACATCGTTCAGCAGAATATCCCATAAAAAGAGACAGAAAAATGTAAATGAGAAGCGAATCGCGCAGACAGATCGTATTTTGCAATGTCATCTGACAGTGTATAAAAATGGGAGGGGGAGAGAATTAGGACGAACTTACGATCCCAAGATGACGGGGTACAAGTTCAGGTTTTCAGAGGATGCAGGAATCCGTTTCAGATGTAAAATCTCCTGTCACACAATTTAACACTATATCTATGTACGTTCCTCACGGAATGCACAACCAAACATGCAGCAAATACAATTAAAACTCTGCATGCTTTCAGTTATATTTTATCAATTATATATATATATATATATGTATTTGAATAATATATATATATATATATATATATATATATATATATATATATATATATATATATATATATATATATATATATATATATATATATATATATATATATATATATATATATTGTGTATGTGTGTGTGTGACATAAGCCTCACACATAATTATGTTATATATATATATATATATATATATATATATATATATATATATATATATATATATATATATATATATATATATATATATATATATATATATATAACAAGCTCACACACATATGTAATATAAATATATATGAGCATACTTATGTATAGTTTTGGTGTAATTTCATGCTTATGATTGTCTCATCTTAATAATAATAATAATAATAATAATAATAATAATAATAATAAACTTGAAGACACACTGTAAGCGTCAGGCATATAGGAGAGGCGATCTGCCCCCCTGCCCCAGCTCTCCTTCGCCCTCATCCTTTTTTCTCCGTGTAAACAAAGTCATGGAAAATCAAAGTGGCGATCTTGTGCTGACAAAGTTATTTTGGTAATCTGCAAAGTTTTCCCCTTCCTTCTGTATCGATTAGGACCGGAAAATACAATCCTTTTTCCACCTAGGGATAAGGGTGCTTCGGTGACTGAGGAGTACCTGGATAACTCTTTTTGTAAATTTAATTGTTTATGAATTTTAGTGTTTTGTAAAAGAAAACTATTGTACCCGGCTTTGTCAGTCCGTCCGCACTTTTCTGTCCCCACTTTTTCTGTCCGTCCTCAGATCTTAAAAACTACTGTGGCTAGAGGGCTGCAAATTGTTATGTTGATCATCCACCCTCCATTCATCAAACATACCAAATTGCAGCCCTCTATCCTCAGTAGTTTTTATTTTATTTAGGGTTAATGTGAGCCATAATCGTCCTCCTGGCAACTATATAGGATAGGTCACCCCCGGGCCTTGGTTAAATTTTCATGGGCCACGGCTCATACAGCATTATACCGAGACCACCGAAAGATCGATCTTTTTTCGGTGGCCTTGATTATACGCTGTAGTGGCTGTACAGAAAACTCAATTGCGCCGAAGACACCTCGGCGCATTTATTGCTTGTTTTAAACGCCGTCAAGATAGGCCCCTTACTTTCTCATCAGTCCAAGAAAGAGGCAAATGAAGGGAAATTCGAAGAGGTAGGTGGGAGGTATGAGGAATCGCAAGAGTATCTCAACACGAAAAAATCCTCATGGTTTTGCTCTGTCCAGCATATTTCCAGATAAAACGGATAGTCTTATAACTTATTTTCTTCCTCTAACAAGAGAAGAAAATTCGAAGAGGAAGGTGGAAGTTATGAAGAACCATAAAATAAAAGCACAACGCGAAACAATCCTTGATGTTCTGATCATTCCAGCAAATTTTCAGTTGAATCGGTTTGTCGTAAAACTTATTTTCTCTATTTTCTCAAAAAGGAAAAACACAATAGACGACAATCAGTGCCACAACGACCTCCTTACTAGGGATTTTTTCAGCGTCCTTTCGGCGCCTAGCTGCAACCCCTTTCATTCCTTTTACTCTACCTTCATTCATATTATCTTTCTTCCATCTTGCTATCCACCCTCTCCTAACAATTATTTCATAGTGCAACTGCGAGGTTTTCCTCCTGTTACTTCTTTCAAACCTGCCTACTCTCAATTTCCTTTCCAGCGCTGAATGGCCTTGTAGGTTCCAGGGCTTGGCCTATAGCCTAAACTCTATATTCCGTTCCATTCCATTCCACAACGACCTCTGTCGTCCTCGAATGACAGACTATAGAACAAACGCCGGTGCAGAAAGTTTCCACAACTTCAGCCACTCCATACATCCACAGAGAAGGCTCACCAGCGTTAAGTCAACCCACTTAAACACAAGGCGTCAGTAGCCTCCGCGCATCCTCGCGCTTTCCACAATACTGACTGAAGTCCTTTCATTCTAACACTTCTGCTGCTACCAATAATGCTACCAATTCTGCCCTAAAATGGAAGACTGCATAAAATTGGTAGATACTGCAGTTTTCCCTTGCCTTACTACTGATTTTGCAGATACTGCAAATGGGGCCCCTAAATACTCGTGGAAAACATTGAAGAATCATCCTGAAACTGCAGTAACCTGTGTATTAGTGTTTCACGAACATTTTGCAGATACTGATACTGCAGTTTTCCATTCTAGGGCAGAATACGTGAGGCAGTTGTAATGCTAGTGAACGTGAGAGAATGTAGTAATGTTAGTATATGAGATTTGTAGTAATAGTAGTACTAAACAGTGACCTCATCTGGATGTTGTGGAAAATGAAACTTAAGTCATTTGGTTATGGAGTTTGGATCTTCTAAAGTTTTTGTACTTTCAGTATGATAAAATATGAATTGAGGAAGCTGTATTTCAGTTCATATCGCATTGTAACTAACACGAGGTTTTCATTACTCCTGTTACACCTTTAAAACTTTCCACCTTACTTTCCACCCATCCCCGTTTCAGCGCTGAATGACCTCGTGGGTCCCAGTTCTTAGCCTTTGGCTTAAATTCTATGTTCAATTCAGTTCAATAAGTGGCATGGATGCATCTGCTAATATCCTTGTAGCCTAAATTAATTAACAAGTTACCATACTGTTTGAGTGTTCCACTGTAACTAGTTACGTGTGCTTATTGTTATGAATCTGTTTATTGATATTTCGCCACCTGCGAGTGAATTAATTTTCGACAGGTCACCATCAACATGCACAGTAAAACAATATTAACTAACAGGGTCTAATACGTTGAATGACTGAAATTTATGGATTAATGCAGCTTTCGTTTTGCATTTATCTGACTTAATTCCTGATCTATATATCAGATATCTGAATATTTGGAAAATATTTTGTGAATGATTTACTTTCCAAATGTGTAAAAGGTAATATTTCATATTCATGTTCAGCCATATTGTATTGTATATGGATTGGCATTATGATTACATTCTATTATTATCTTTTCATATATTTGACAGAGAGAGAGAGAGAGAGAGAGAGAGAGAGAGAGAGAGAGAGAGAGAAGAGAGAAGTAAACAGCTTAGTCGTTGACATTCCTTTCATATATGTTTATATAAGCGCAAGTTAATGTTATTGGTTGTCATTGAAACTGGCTGTTTTAATTTAGTTGAGTTTTTACAATGCGCAGTTTATATATATATATATATATATATATATATATATATATATATATATATATATATATATATATATGTGTGTGTGTGTGTGTGTGTGTGTGTGTGTGTGTGTGTATGTGTATGTATGTATGTATGTATGTATGTATAAGTATAAACCATGGTATGAGTGAGTGCCAGTAAATGGCCATGTAGAAAATATGTAGCCAGCTAGATAATCTTAAATGGGTGATGTTTATTTTTGTATGGAGGTTTGCATTATCTGGTAACGCTGAAGTTTGAAGTTTGATGTAATTTATGTAAAGATGTTCGTTCATTAAATTTGAATTCCATGCTTTTACCAACTCATGCGTTATTACCTCTACAAAAAAAAAAAAAAAAATTTTTTCAATCGATTGGTATTGATTTTTGTACCACTTTACAGTTACGTAAATAGATTGGCTGACTGTTATGTTATGAAACTAGGGAGGTCATTCTTGGTTCAGGGACGTGTCCATTATCTTATGTTATGACACTCTAGGGAGGTCGTTCTTGGTTCAGGGACGTGCCCATTATCGTGGCCGTATTTTACACGACCAGAGCGTTAAATGTTGTACATGTCAAACGCCCGAAATGATAAAGTTTTCTAATAGGAATTCGCCTTGGCACTTGGCAGGACCTAATTAATTGCTTCTTTCCCGTCAATCCGTTTCTCCTTACGTCAGCTCACTCTCCTCTTCCGCTTCTTTTCTGCCCTTCGTTTTAGCTCTCCGTTTCGTATTTCCTCTGTTTTATTATATTCCATTTATTCCTGTTTTATTAGCTTTCTGAAAAGAAAACTATTGTGCCGGCTTTGTCTGTCCATCCGCACTTTTTCTGTCCGCCCTCAGATCTTAAAAACTTCCGAGGCTAGAGGACTGCAAATTGGTGTATTGATCATCCACCCTCCAATCATCAAACATACGAAATTGCAGCCCTCTAGCCTCACTAGTTTTTATTTTATTTAAGGTTAAAGTTAGCTGTAATCTTTCTTCTGGCAACGATATAGGATAGGCCACCACCAGGCTGTAGTTAAGGTTTCATGGGCCACGGCTCATACAGCATTATACCGAGACCACCAAAAGATAGATCTGTTTTCGGTGGCCTTGATTGTACGTTGTAGCGGCTGTACAGAAAACTCGATTGCGTCGAAGAAACTTCGGCGCATTTTTTACTTGTTTCATTCCGTGTCTCCTGTTGCCTAATACTACGATGTTGCTTCATCTTACCCTTGTAAAATTTCCTCCTTTTTCTCGTTCTTCCTCTGCTATTATTATTATTATTATTATTATTATTATTATTATTATTATTATTATTATTATTATTATTAATTGTAAAGGAGTGTCAGGAGATATTTTAGACAGTCCTCATTAAGAATAATGTCCGCAAGTTTATTTTGTTTTCCACTTTCATTTCTCTACCCGTTATTCCCTTTTCTGTGGGATATAAGTCATTCAGGAGTTGACTTAGAATCAATTCTATCAGTAATTCAATTCTATTAGTGGTATTTGCGCCGGGGGCGGGGGCGGCGGGCGGATGGCACACGAACACAAAAGTAAGCAAATCAGGTTTCAAAGGCCATGGGCGTTTAGTCCTTACTCGTAGAAATACATTTACAATGAAGGTAAAGAGTACAGTGGATTTGTGGATGTTGTTGTTATAGCTGGAGACAAGCTGGCCTTATGCCAGCATGGGCTCTTGTTCCCGGACTTTCCCGTAAGATTAATGATGGTAGGTGGTCAGTTTAGATTGAGCTGGTTTTGCGCCAACACGGGGCCGCCTGTAAAGTGTAGTAAGGCGTTGAAGGTGATAAATGAAACCGTGAGTTTGATGGTCTTGTCCGGGTCAGAAGGGCTGACCAGGTTGGTGATGGTATCTCAAACGGCGCGTTTGTCTTCTTACTTCAAGGTTTCTTTTTCAATGTCAAGGTTGGGGTACTGTTGTTAGCCTTGGTATGTGCTGCCCGGTATCATTTTCCCGAGATGTAGCCGAGTACCGAGACCTTTCCCTGAGAAAAGCGGGACGCCATATCTTAACAACTAACCATAGAATTTTCTTGAAAATGATCTCATTAGGTTTCCCACACCCAAGTTACCACAGTGTTTGTGATAACCTAACCTAACTTAGGGACACGGGAAAAAACCGGGCTGGTGCAATACTAGCATGTATATGTACAGTATATATATTATACATATACTTTCTTATATGTATATACTGTATGTGTTATATTTCAATATCCTTATTTTTGCATTTTTCCTGAAAAGATAAAGGGACAAATCATTCGTTACGGAAAACCTGCACGCTGTTCGGGTATAATTCATCCCTAATTGTAATGAGCGACTCAAAGGAATTTCGTTTCCGAAATACATTTAATGTCGTTTGACTCTTTTTCCCTTTATTTATGTACTTACTCATTTACCCGTTCGGTTTTTTCTGTTTATTTTTGTATTTACTTATCTATCCGTTTGTGTACGTAACCCTTAATCTCTTGTTTTTCTTTGTGCACCACGGTCTCACCGATCTGAATTGGCATTGTTTATGTTTT